>NW_017100404.1:2022140-2025878 GCF_001263275.1 Habropoda laboriosa | reverse complement strand
GTCCCTGAGCGCGGGCTCTACGCGCGCTCTGATTGGCCAGTGTTTTTCGTTAATAATTCAAAAACGAAGCTTCAAACTGGATTTTGGAAAAGGAAAAAGTTGTTCAGAGTCACCCCAGCAACCTCCCATTTCCGGGTGTTCGAGGAGTTACGGGACACCCTGTATACGTAGATGAATTATGGTTGTGCCTGAGAGATCAGGTGCGCCCGACGGAGGGTTAAAAAGAAACACAATAAGCTAATCACCCTGCATAAATTAGCGCTTTAATCGAATAGAATCAAAGTGAAAGAATAACGACGTTAAATATTTATCCCGAAATATTATGTATAAGTGTGAAATATTTATTCAATTATTCACCAGCATGATAAAAAGATCCGTAAAATTCCAGGTGAAAGTTGCCAGTTTGCTAACAACGAAGATATACAAACCGAAGGTGAAATTATAGTCCACTGAAAATGAAAATTACTTCAATTACATAAAGTCCATTTGATAACTCGTATTTTTAGAACGATATCTCACGTATGTTAAAGATGAACGCGTGCGAACGTAAACTGTATATCTCCAAGAAATTACGAAACGTAGAGTTTGATCCGTTCCAGTCGTAACCTTCGATATTGTTGAACACGCTTAGAATATGTTCTATGAGAGCCAGTAGCATAACCACAGAACTTATGAGGAAGAATTTCCATCGTAGACGTGGAGTTTCTGACGAATTGCTGTATCCAGAGGAAGATATAAATAAAATTTCATTTTAGATTTTGTGAATTACTGCAATTACGTTATTATAGGTGATAGCAAGTGTTCCGAATTTTTGTGCAAGGCTGCTGACGTTTCAAAAATATCTTTATAATTTAAAGGTAAATTGTTTATTTTAGAAGGATAAAAGATAAAAGAAAGAATTATGCTCACTGACAAATTTTTTAGTCTGGATTAACTTTCTGTTATTTTTTTCAAAGGAAACTGTGTAATATTACTGTAAATCGTTTCAACATAAACACACTCTAATAATATACTACGATATACTGCGATTAAATGGTTTTTTAAACGATACTCATCCGCTAATTACAATACAACGTAGAAGTAAATAGTCGCTGGTATCCACTTTACACTTTGTTTTGCTAGAAACACGCGAACATTATCGCTGAAGTGTATTTAGAATTGCAATGGTGCGATTTTCTTTGATTTTCTCAGAACTATACCGACGATAAAATATTGCACTTCTATTTATCAAAAGACGAAATTCGAATAAAAGGATCTCCTTCGAAATCTGAACAAATCAAATTTTGCACAATCCGATATTATTCGTACCTACGAATTATCCATAAAAGAAATTTTCATACGAATAAAAATAGAACATTTATTCCAAATTTTAATTGAAATTTTGATATCATTCCAAAAAGGAACTTTATGCACAATAACCCTTCAAAATTAAATCTTCAAAGTCCCATTCACATATTATAAAAAATTCTCCACGTTTTTTCACAATTAACATAAACATTGCACGACAATTGTACAACAGAAGAAATACGTTTACATCTTGCATACGTTAAAACTAAAACAGAGTTTCAGAAAATCTCACGATTTCTCGTTTGCACAATAAAGCAAACCAATTATTGCGACTTCCCGGTGCATCGCTGATTAGTGGACATTTAGGTTCGCGTGCGCGTCAGATAAGCGGCAAACGACACGATAGGTAAACTCGTGAATCGTGCCCTTTCTGTACCTGATACAACGAACAAAGCTACTGATATCGACCTGTCCATATATTGTTCCATGACTCTCCACTCGCATTGAAGGGGTATCCACCGTGAGGATAGCCAGAAAAATAAGATGCTGCCCAGCAGACTGTTCCCATAGAACACAGCGCCAACTGTTGCAGTACCGATCCCACCTGAAAACCAATATAACGCCACAGGTTTATCTGATCGTATTTTATCACGTTTTATACAGGAATACTGGGTGTTCCGTTTTAACCCTTTCACTGCAGTTGGCGTTTATAGGCGTTTTGAGAATTTTCTCACACTCTGTAGGCGTTTCGAATATTTTCGCGCTGTGGCCTTGGCGCCTATAGGCGTTTCAAATATTTTCGAATAGTGTAACTTTGACTCCTATAGGCGTTTCGAATATTTCGCGCACTCTATAGGCGTTTCAAATATTCTCAAACAGTGGCCTTAACGCATATAGGCGTTTTGAAAGTTTTCTCACGCTGTAACTTTGACGCCTATAGGCGTTTCGAATATTTTCGCGCACTCTATAGGCGTTTCAAATATTCTCAAACAGTGGCCTTAGCGCATATAGGCGTTTTGAAAGTTCTCTCACGCTGTAACTTTGACGCCTATAGGCGTTTCGAATATTTCGCGCACTCTATAGGCGTTTCGAATATTTTCGCGCACTCTATAGGCGTTTCGAATATTCTCAAACAGTGGCCTTAGCGCATATAGGCGTTTTGAAAGTTTTCTCACGCTGTAACTTTGACGCCTATAGGCGTTTCGAATATTTTCGCGCTGTGACCTTAGATCCTATAGGCGTTTTAAATATTTTCTCGCGCTGTATCCTTGGCACTTTTTGGCACACTTAATTTAAGCCCTGATTCATATTATTTGCATACTTCCACCTTAATTTTAAAATTTTTAATTTGAAATTTTGAAAAAATTTTCGAACGTCAAAGTAAAAGATTCTTAAAGGGTTAATCTGACTGCGTGATTATCGGTACTCGAATTCATTCTGCTTCGACATAGTTATTTCATTGGTATGATTTTATTCGGTGTGAAAGATATTCTCGAACAACAGTTTCACACGCAATTGCGTGAGATTATTAAAATGGAACACCTCGTATAAAAAGCATGCCTTCTGGAAAATTTACGTTTCATTCTCACGCCTCGCTGTGATTATCGATTAAACTATCATGATGTGTGAAATACCGGATTGTATCATAAAATTGTTATCGTAAAAGTTTTACTGCGAAGAAATTTTGTTGCAGCAAAATATCGTAAGATTAGAAATCAGACATTGATTATTTTCTACGTTGCAACTTTCGTTGATAATTATCGATCGTTTACATTTCCTTTTTCAGACTGCTATAATATTTAAAATATTCTGCTGATAATAATACACCTATTAGAATATTTTATCAAATATTTCGCGAATTTAACGTTCCAATTTTTTTTTAATCACTTTCTTCTAATTTGCAATGTTAATTTTCTGGAAATTAAAGGTTTTCATCGAAAAATTTTATTCCGCACCGTCAATTTCACTATTCGTTCTCATCCTGTTTATTAACATTTTCTGTATAATCCAAAATTAAACGTAAATAAATTACAAATCTGTATTTAATATAAATGATTTATGGCACTGAAAGGTAGCGTCCAAAGAAGTAGAACTTTTCACCTACTCCGTGTATAAAATAACGTATGAAAACTCCATTTAATATAAATGATTTATGGCACTTAAAGATAGCGTTCCAAGAAGAAGAAAGAAGAACTTTTCACCTACCTCGTGTATGAAATATGTCGGTATTTAAAATTTTCACCATGTACACTATTGATATCATCGTCGTGATAAACATCATGACGGCGATGAAACCTGAATAAATAGTAAGGAACGAAAACACTTTGAACTGAAGCTTCGTGGGCGATGAAGATCGAACTCCGGACACTGGAAATATACCGAATATCTGGGCGATATTCAGAACTGGTCCAATTGCACAGTGAAAACACTCTGTGCTCTACGAAAGAAAAT
>NW_017100404.1:2012652-2021999 GCF_001263275.1 Habropoda laboriosa | reverse complement strand
AAATAAATTAATTTATATTTAATTAAATAATTCGAAATTTTAAGAAAGCTTATAAATATAGTAAGATTAAAAATGATTTTATTAAAAGAGAATGTAGAGCAATTATAAATTCATCTTTGATTTAGTTTGGAGCAATAAACGATTTTGTAACTGATAAATAAATTCTCACGCCTAAATCTGTAAAGTAATTTCCATCATGTCGAAGTCTTCTAATCGTCACATTGTTCGCTCGATTCGTGTTTAATTCTTCGGTGTCGTGATCGTCCCGTTGATACATGAAAAATGGCCAAATTTTTTGGCTGGAACCCTTGTTTTTGATTGGTATATCATTCAAGACACCTTTCGATTGTAACATCGTGAGTTGAATGCTACAATTGCGTCTGTTCCATCATCTTTCCACTACGACTCTGTTAAACTGCGTAAATATTAAATATTAGTGCGGTATATTAATTTAAAATTCATCTCTAATTTTTAATTCACACTTTCTAGCGTTTAATTTTTAATTTAGAATTCATAGCTTCTAATTTTTAATTTTTAATTCGTAATTTGTAATTTTTAATTTAGAATTTAGAATTTTCAATTCCTAGTTTCGAGCTTTCTATTGTTAATTCAGAATTTCTAATTTTCAATTCAGAATTTTTAACCCTTTGCACTCCAAGCATTTCTCCATAAGATTAATAGTGAAACTTCTGAGAATCGAAAATTTTGTCTTGAAAAAGAAAAACAAGGATTTTTAACGCTTCTATTAATTTGCATTATTTTGATAATATAAAAACACCTGAATTTGACATTTTAAAGTTCTCCATTGAAGTGCAAAGGGTTAATAATTAATTCTTCATTTTGAATTTTGAATTTTTGCAGCGAATAATTGCACGAAAGCAGAAACAACCCAAAATTGAACAGAAAAGCAGAGACCCGAATATTCCAGTATTCGATCTCGAAGAGAATATAATTAACGCTATATTTAAAATTAATTCATAATTCTCAGTTTTATTCGACGTTACTGAACGAAAAAGAATACGATATTAACAACTTTCTGAATACTCATCAATTATTAATTCATCGAAAATATGATTGGCGTTTTTTCTTATACTTTTTATCTCCGTTAATATTTCACGTATAAAATCGAAATAATTCTAAATATATACGTAACATCGCGATACATTAGTATAGTAACTTCATAACCATTCCGTGGTTATTTATTTAAACAAAGAAACAGTGAAACAATTACAACAGAAGAAAACGAACATAACGATTTATCGATATTTCTCGACTCGCTTGCGGTGAACAAATCGTTCCAATAACGATCACAATATCAATGTATCTTTTCTGCAGATCACTCGTTTGATACAATCTATCATTTGTTACTCGACTTTTTTCTGCTTTCTGTCGGTTTTCCGTCCTTCTCCTGATTACATAATAAAATTACTTTTTGTGTACAATCTGTACACTTATTACTATGTAAATACAATTCGCAGCGCTGTCTTCCATGTAAATTAATGTAACAGCTGTTTCTGTTTAATAGATACTTCTTTTAACTATTATAGTTTGTCTATTAAATATTTATTAAACCAAGGAAATTTATATTTTCTTTTACTCTTATTTTTGTAATAAATGTAGACATTTTACTGTCATATTTTGTCTACTAATAATGTATTAAATATTCATATTATTAAACTAAAGAAATTCACATAATTTTCATTTCTCTGAGATTCTTATAGCGAGTAAATTTTTTAAATATTGTATTTGTAGGAACCGACGACGGAAAAATATTGAGGGACCCAACGGGAATCGAACCCGGGACCTTCGGCTTAGCAAGCCGAGGCTTTGCGCGCTACGCCAACCACTCCCTCTCTATTGTCCCTTCGAGGTTTCTTATTTAGGTATGGAGGCCCCGATACTACACTCGGCCATCCTGAACTGACATTCGCCCTCGAATGTTCTCAGTGCAACACAACTCAACATCTTTGGGCACACTCCTCCACACAGTCACACAGCCGAAACAACGCATTTTTGGGCCTCGAGATGTTTTCATCTCACAGCGCCTGGCTTCATGCAGCCGTAGATGCCTCCATCCCGGACGAGTCCCCATATGTAGGAACCGACGACCGAAAAGTATTGAGGGACCCAACGGTCCCAAGCCGAGGCTTTGCGCGCTACGCCAACCACTCCCTCTCTATTGTCCCTTCGAGGTTTCCTATTTAGGTATGGAGGCCCCGATACTACATATTACATTGTACAAAAGTAATTATTTGCAAGTGAATCGTCTACAAAAGTTTTGCACAGTTCAATGTTAATTGCCAAAATTTAATTCGTCTTTCTTTCTTTTTCTAAATGAAATCTACGTACACTTGAATGTATTGGATGATTACAAAAGTTCGTGCCCAATTTTCAAAGGTGGCGAGAACCTTGTCGACTTCCGCACAGATGTTTCTTTAGCTTGTGTTTTATTTTCAAATAATTACTCATTTCGTTCCATTTCACATGAAATCTGCTTTTGCACACACCGATTGTGTTTTACTTTCAAATCGGGCATGAACTTTTGCAGTCATCCAATACTTCTTATCGCTGAAAGCAGTCCACAGTTTGACCGAAATCTATGTATAGGGTTTCTATTTTAGAATTGAAATATTGTCAGAGAACGATCAGTTTACATTTGACCATTCTCACCTTTTTTAATTAAGATCGAAGTTAAGATAGAGCATCGTGGTAAAAAGAATTTGTACTTGTCACGTTTAGATCGTAATCTGGACCACGAGTGTAGCTAGACAGTACAGAACGAAGTTCATTCTCCTCTCAATGTCCTTTCCATTTAAAACAAACAGAATTGCCTTATCCTTCGTTATCCTCATTGTTATTTTTCTTACGAAATGCGTTTCAAATATTTTCGAACCTTTCACTTGTAAAATGAAGTAATAGTACTACTTTATCCTTCGTTATCCTCGTTTTTACTTTTACCATAAAATTCTGTCCAAATATTTTGTAACATTCCACTTTATTATTCTTATGAAATCCTTTGGAAATACTTTGGAACCTTTCGCTTGCAAAATGAAATAACAGTATTACTTTATCGTTCATTATCCTTATTTTTATTTTTACCATAAATTCTTCTCCAAACGTTTCGAAACTTTTCACTTGTAAAATAGAACAAATCATTCTTATTTTTGGCATGAAGTCCTTTTCAAATATTTTGCAAACTTTCACCGGTGAAATAAATCAAATGATATTCCTAAATCCTCGAGTATCCTTATTTTTATTTTTCTCGTGAAATTCTTTTCAAATATTTTACAACTTTCACTTGTAAAACAAAATAAATCATTTTTATTCTTACCCCAAAATCCTTTCCAAAAATTTTGCAAACTTTCACTTGCAAAATAAAACTGAAAAGCACCCAGAAACTTAAATCTCTAATGTTGTAACACCTAAAAAATGTCTAACTTGAAAAATATCACAAGTTACACGTCGCATTAATCGATATCGTTAATATGAACACGGTGGTGGCGTTAATTGCGCTAATATTTTACATTTTATCTTCGTTCAAGTGAACTGAGCTTGTATCTCGTGTTTCCAATCTCGAGGATTACGTCAGAGTGAGCTGCAGGTAGGTTAGTGTTAAGAGAAAACGCGAAAGATTAATTTTCGTAAGGATGACCGTGAAAGTGATGTCGTTTAATTAATTAATTAACTAAGAATTGTGGACATTTTACGGCGTGAGGTGTGTATCGATGACAACCGATACCAATGATGCATTTATATTCTAGGAAAGAGGTGACGTGTGTTTGTCTAGGATGCGAAGGAACGTGTTGACACTGTAAAGTTCTGTTAACTTGCAACGTTTATGTTGCTTAAGAGGGCGATATACCTGATACTATAATGGAGCATCTTACTTTTTTTCGTTTTAAGTAAAATTGTTGGCTTTTAATCAGGTAGTAAGTGGATTAAATGGAGCAAGACGTCGCAATAGTTTTCTGTGAGAGTATTGTGTATTGAATATTAGTAGTATTGAATAATATTAAATATTTTCTTAGAATTAAATATTAGTGGTGTTAAATATTTTCCTAATATTCAGTATTAATAGTATTAAATATTTTCTCAGTGTTCAATATTAATAGTATGAAATATTTCCTACAAAAGTAAATAAGATATTTCGTTTAAAAAATTTGTAATTTCCAAATTACATTCAAATTAGTTTTAATTCACTATCGTGAAACTTCATATTTACTTATTTAATTTAAATAAACCTTTGGAATCTTGGACACTTTATATTCACTTATACAATTTACATTAATCATTTCAGTGTTTCAGCATCCTTTTGGAAAATTTTTCCCCCTTTTATATGAAACTATCTTAACACAATTTAAATTTACTATTAATTTAGTTTCTCTTCAATAAGTATAAGGAATTTACCTACACCAAATCCTCGTTACTTTTAACACACTAATATCGAATTATGTCTCCTTCCAAACCATTCGAATTTACTCGAAAATTGTACGATAACCTTTAAGTTCCATAAAGAAAAAATGTTAACATTCGTCTTTCCTTTTATTTCAGATATTAAGTTTCAAACAAGATAAAAATTAAACGAGAATTAACTGTAAATACTGAGAAATACTCAAAATTCACTCTAAATAAATTTCCCCTAAATTAGAAACAAACATGTTTAAATTTCACTGAAACGATACATAAATCTTTGCTCGTTAATTCCGTCAAGTTACTTACTTTTTCACAGCACGTCACAAAATAATAATTTTACCGTACGTTAAAAATGTTTGAAACAAACATCGCAAAAATATCGACAGAGAACAGTTTATCAATCTAGAATTCTCACGCAAGAAGAATCTTTAGTATACCTCGACCTCGTCGAAATTACATATTGCCTATCGTATGCTACGGTAATTGCTTATTTTCCAACTCCTACCACTTCGTAACATTATCGACTTTACGATACGTCAAACTTGCAGAAAACCATCGAGTAACTAAAATTAACACACAGAACCAAAGAAGTAACTACAACAACGAATAACAATTCAACATTCTTTTTATTTAAAATCGTTAAAAACTATTTGAAATCGATTTATTTCACATAAACTTGTTACTCACAATATTCCTCGTTCATAGTTCTTGTTCGATGTTATGAAAAACGAAGACAGCAAATGCAACAGGTTTAGTTTTAGCGAGAACAGAAAGGAATCCACTTGGCACGATTATACCAATATGTACTAACTTGTAAAAAGCTTCTCGCCTCAGTAGAACTGAGCTGTATATTCAGACCTGCGCCATGCATGCCTGATCAGATAGGCGCTTGTACTACTAATCCCTCGCACTCCTCGCATTGACAAACAGTGCGGGCTGCGATTATATTGTATACAATACACTACCGGCCAAAAGTTTAGAATCACCGAGCATTGCAATTCACACAAAAATTTGCAGAAAAATGTCAGCGACTTTGAGAATTTTTTATCATTCGAATCAATTGATACGAGATAAATTGATAAATGTAGAATTGAGATAAACTTCAAATCTGTAAGAAATTAGCAGCAGATTTAATATCGATGGAAAGTGGGAGGTGATTCGAAACTTTTGGCCGGTAGTGTATGTGAAATGCACTAACTGCGAATGGTTATCCTTTTCGAAATCTTATTTCGTACGTACTTTAATTATTTTGGACGATTTTCAAAATTCGTTATTTCTTTATAGAATTAGTGTTTAATTATTGTAAACATTAATTCGTTTGTAAAATTGGTATTGAACGAATTTAAAGATTCTTATCAGTGATTTCGATTTACTTCTTCGTTTTACTATTACACTTTATTTTAGAATAAATTGGAAATTATCAAGAGTATGTTGTCGATATGTTTCACTTGAAATTATCACGCGAGTATTGTATTCATAGAGCAGTCAATTATGTAGTATCGGGGCCTCCATATCCTCGGCTTGGGACCGTTGGGTCCCTCAATACTTTCCCGTCGTCGGTTCCTACATATGGGGACTCGTCCGGGATGGAGGCATCTACGGCTGCATGAAGCCAGGCGCTGTGAGATGAAAACATCTCGAGGATTTGCACGTCTCCCAAAAATGCGTTGTTTCGACTGTGTGCCACTGTGTGGGGGAGTGTGTCCGAAAGTGTTGAGTTTGTGTTGCACTGAGGACATTCGAGGGCGAATGTCAGTTCAGGATGGCCGAGTGTAGTATCGGGGCCTCCATACCCAAATAGGAAACCTCGAAGGGACAATAGAGAGGGAGTGGTTGGCGTAGCGCGCAAAGCCTCGGCTGCTAATTATAAGCCGAAGGTCCCTCAATATTTTTCCGTCATCGGTTCCTACAATTATTTTGTCGATTTTTGTTAGGCTTGGAATTCATTGTTTCAGTGATAATTCAATGGAAAAATATATCAAGGAAATGTTTCTTCTTTTTTTAAAATTTATTCATTTAACGTCGCATTTGGTTGTTTGCTATAAGCGACTACACATTTCTACGCTGTTAAGTTGTGTTTTGTATTGTATTACTGTTTGTGGAGATAGATTGCTTAGCTTACTTTAACAATTGTTGTTAACTAATTAGTCTCGGTGTAACAGAGCATTTGTAGTGACCCTAACTTAAGCAAACTATAAGTATTTGCTGGTATGTCTTTGGTCGTGTAAGAAGAATTTGCTTTGCAATCATTTCTCAGACAACAAATTTCGATGTCTGACTTATGGCTGACTTCTCTAATTAGCTTCGAGCCAACATTAAGTAGTAAAGTCAACCGTTTCTCGGACATTCGACATTTTTCGGTATACCTAAGCTATTCTCACGCAAGTTTCTTAGTTATTCCCTGGAATTTCGCGATTTTTATGCGTTCCTAACGCTACTCGGACTTAGTTTGTTTAATTTTTCAATGGAAAATTATTTAACAACGAGTGTTTCGTAAAAGGCAATGGATTTGATGTGTAAGGGAGAAATAAATACTCTGTAAAATGCTGTAAAACAACACTGGTATATTGTAACCTTTGGTAAAATACATTTCGTACGATAATTTTACAATAAATAATTGCATTTTTGATAAATAATTGCATTTCTTCGTGTTTCCTGGTGTTGAAGTCCTTTCCTTGGTTCCTGTGGTGGCCTGAAACCCTCCATTTCTAATTTAAACAAAAAGAACATTAATTTTCAAACGTTAAATAGAAGTCGCAAACAATTTCTAACTAATCTACTGAATGCAATCGTTAATTAAATACGACATGAATAAATTAAGCTGGTTTATTCAATTAAAACATTTTTATTTAATACATTCAACAATTATAAACTGCCATCTAAATTGCTATTTAACAAGAAACACTAATTAAGTATTCTATAATTAAAGCAGTTGAAAATAAAATAGAAACCATTTTAATATCTACACTGTAACTAACCTTAAAGAAATGAAACCTTTGTTATAAACATTAACTTCTTTTAAACTAACTACTAAATGCAATTATGCTCTGATACACGCTAACAGACTATATAGGAAATGGACGAAATTATGAATAAATTGCAAAGATAGAACGCCGAATGTTTGAAAATGAAAAGAAAGTCAAAACATCAAAGTATGTAGATGCTCTTGCGATGTTCCCTTCATGAGGACTCCTCAAAGACAAACTCGATCTATCGGTAACGTCAATTTAAATAGTATCCTAAGAGCAAAGCAAATTAAAAGATCTTCTTAAGTTAACACTGCGGATATAAAAAGAAAATGCATGGTTGATTTCTAAACTGCGTTAAAATTAATGCTTTTATTACACTTGTTGTCCGGTGTCTGCATTTTGGTAATGAGCAAGACAAGGAAACCGATAGAAAGAAACAAGGACAGCATTAAAGAAACGAGTTAGACAAGGAGAGGTATAGAGATAGACAAGGACAGAAAAAAACGACGGTCGAGACTAACGCCATCTCGCGTTTGGATCCGCGAAATGACGACTCGTTACGCGGGTCACAGAATGTGAACAGAGGTATTAGACAAGGAAAGCGCTAGTGTGCGACAAGGACAGAGAGAGAGAACGTTTCCTATTGGTCCGCGGGCCGCCATGCTCCACCTTCGGGCCCTAAGTAAAGCCGGCCGGTGAAAAATCATTAATAACTCGTTAATTACGATGATTCTGTGAACTTTTAGAATTGAAGAATGAAGTGTGGACCTTTAGGAACTTTCACATATAAGGTTGAAGTCTCCAGGTCCTCTCAATAATTAGTTATTAATAATTTTAGTACGAGACGTCAGGAACGATACCGCATACCGTCGAGCGTCTTTACGGTTTTTCAATAATGTCATAGCTTTCTACTAAATTCCCGTGCAAGTAACTATACGCGTCTGACAGGTAACTCCTTTAGCTACATTCACATATAATTTTTATTAACATAACCCTTGTAATTTAAAAGTTATTGCATATTATATGAGAGAGTCTACTATTCATCGTATTCGAGTATAGTCAACTCTTGTGAACAATTGCTAATATTTCATAAAGTACAACTCGTACGCACTTAAAAATGATTTGAGAATATAGGCAACGGTCTATACTATATTCTACATGCTTGAACGTGCAAAATTAATCATGCATATTCGTGAAAATGACGGAAAACCTTTACGCTTGTATACGACGAGTGTAGTACTAACACAAATAATAATTAATAACTCATTATTTACGACGAATTTATGAACTTTTAGAGTTGAAGAATGAAGTATGGACCTTCAGCAACTTCCTTGTATAGTTTTTAGCACGTTAGACCCGTTTGATAATTAATTATTAACAATTTTAGTATGTGATGTCGGGAACGATACCAAATACCGTCATGTATCTTTTCGTTTTTGCAATAATTTCATAGCTTTCTACTAAATTCTCATGCAAGTAACTATACGCGTCTCAAAGGCAACTCCTTCAGCTACATAGAAGGGTTATCTGTACGGGTGGAGAAAAATGTTGAGCATGTATAATGACGTTTTTTTTGCGCGGAGCCTTTGTTCCCGTGAAAGTTGAGGTTGCAAATTGATCGAGGTATGAGACACGGTTGCAGTAGCAGGAAAAGGACTCTTATATCGTTGAACGGTGATTTTTAAGTAGCAAGATACTTTTCTTTCACTGCTCATCTTTGAAACTTGAATGCACACATTGTTGCAGTCTCTATTCTCGAATGCAACATCGATGGAAGCACTATTTCGCATGCAAAACATTGTTGTACGCGTTACTTTTGAACGCAACATTGCTTGAAGTGTTATATTTGAACGCAAACATTGTTGGAATCTCTATTTATGATTGCAACACTATTACAAGCCTTATTTCGAACACAAACATTATTACAAGCACTACGCTTGAATGTAACATCGTTACAAGCGTTGT
>NW_017100404.1:1962106-2010979 GCF_001263275.1 Habropoda laboriosa | reverse complement strand
AGTTTCGAAGGTCCACTGGTCAATTCTTGGAATCGCCTCGATTCTTGGAAATTTGGTCATTTCCGAGAAATGACGAAAATTCCAGGAATTCTCGAGAACTGAAATTTTCTAAGGCCTATTGGTTAATTCTTGGAATCGCGTCGATTCTCGGAATATTCGTCATTTCCGAGAAGTGACGAAATTTCCGAGAATCGAGTCGCTTCCAGGAAGCGACCTCCTTACACATCATGTTCGCCTATTAGAAAGTCGATTTTCGGCCAAAAATTTTCGAAAATCGAAAATCCTGACTTTGTATTAGGCGAATATGATATGACAGGAGGTCGATTCTTGGAAGTGCCTCGATTCTTGGAAATCACGTCATTTCCGAGAAATGACGAAAATTCCAGGAATTCTCGAGAACTGAAATTTTCGAAGACCCTTTGGCTGAAAATCGACTTTCTAATAGGCGAATATGATATGACAGGAGGTCTCTTCCTGGAAGTGACTCGATTCTCGGAACTGACCAAATTCCAGGAATTCTCGAGGACCGAAATATTCAAAGGGCCATTGGTCAATTCTTGGAATCGCGTCGATTCTTGGAATTTTCGTCATTTCCGAGAAATGACGTGATTTCCAGGAATTCTCGGGGACTCTAGCACCGAACGAGTATATTCGCGCGATTTTCGAAATATTTCCGTAATTTCCGTAGTTTACGCTAGAATTTCGGGATTTTTTCGAATTTTTCGATGATTACGCATTCCTGGTGGTTTCTGGCATTAGTTTATTCAATTTTGCAATGGAATATTGTTTAAACAATGGGTTTTTTGCAAAAGGAAATGGATTTGGTGCGTAAGGGAGCAATAAATAGACTGTAAAATGCTGTAGAACAATACTGGTATATTGTAACCTTTTGTAATATACATTTTGCACAATAATTTTACAATAAACAATTGATTTTTTCATAATTAGTTGCATATCTCCGTTTCTCCTGATGTTCAAGACCGTTCCTTGCTTCTGATGGTGCTCTGGAAGGTCCACCTGTAATTTATACAAGAAAAACATTAATTTTACTAATTGTTAATAAAAGTTATAAACAATCTCCGACGAATCTACCGAATTCAATGGTTAATTCAGTGCGAAATTAACATGTTAAGCAGTTCTATTAAGGTAAAGCTTACAATAAAGAGAGAATCGCGCTTGCAACTTTGTTACTGAAAGTCACTCCCGAAATTGCACATTGTTGCAATACGGCGCGATGTGCAACAATGTGCGGATTTCCGCGACAACAAAGTTGCAAACCCAGAACGCGTTTGCAACATTGTGCAATTTTCGGGAGCGACTCCCGGCAACAAAGTTGCAAACCCGATTACGCGTTTTGCATCAATGTGCTTTTTTCGGGAGCCCGCGAGAGTCACAATGTTGTATTGTCGTTTGTAACGCTGTACGACATGCAAAACATTGTTGTATGCAGTACTTTGTACGCAAAGCATTGCCACAAGCATTTACTTGAGCACTTGTGTTCAAATGAAAAAGTGCTAAGCCACATTTTCAACTTATTCATCTATGGATAATGCGGCTTTTACGAAAGCATCTCTATGGAACATATATGCATTAACCGTGTTCCTTATTAAAATAAGTTTTGTACTAAGTAGAAATTTCATCCCATTCGAAATGAAATATACTTGCAATACAATTGAAACCTCCCAAAGTGTATTCTCTTCTCTCAAATAAAGTTACCAATCGAATTCTTAGAACCCTCCACCGATTAACCAGCAAAAACGACACACAGAAATAATAATATCGAAGTTTTAAAGCAGTACCGTTCATAATTCTTATCTACCTCTCGTACAATATCTTAAAGCAAATTACGAGCACATTAGTTTACACGTCCATTCGATTCACCCTCGTGAGCAGCCGGGAATCAATCGCGGGCACCCTATGTAGACTATATATGTAGATTCACATATAATTTTTATTAATATAACCCTTGTAGTTTAAAAGTTATTAAATATTATATGAGAGAGTCTCCTATTCATCGTACTCGAGCATAGTTATCTCTTATAAACAATTGCCAATATCTAATAAAACATATCACCTACGCATTTAAAAATTATTGCAGAATATAGACAAAGGTCTATACTATATTCTACATACTTCCACGTGCAAACTTAATCATGTATATTCGTGAAAACGACGGAAATCCTTTACGCTTGAATGCGACGAGTGCAGTACTCACCCAAATAATGTTTAATATCTCGCAAATTACGAAGAATATGTTAATGAAAATAGAAGAGGAAACTAGCTAAAGGAATAATCTTTCTAATGCATGTATGAAAGTGTACAAATTATTCGTATAAAGTTGCAAAATTATTGAAAAACCAGAAGCGTGTGCGGCATTGCTTCCGACGCTCCGCATAAAAATTGTTGATAACTAATTAATGAAAGGATTTAGTGCATCATTATCTATATGTGAAAGTTCATAAAGGTCCACACTACATTCTTCAATTCTAAAAGTTCACAGAATCATCGTAAATAAAGAGTTATTCATGATTTTTCTCTGTCCGACTTGATTTAGAGCGTGGTTAGGGGAGCTTAGATTCCGCGGACCAATAGGAAACGTTTTCTCTCTATCCTTCTCGCACAGTAGTGCGTTCCTTGTCTAATACCTCTATTCATATTCTGTGATCCGAGTAACGAGTGGTTAGTTCGCGCAGCCAAACACGAGATGGCGTTAGCTTTATGCGAAACATTTTTTTATCCTTGTCTAACCGTATTCCCTTCCTTATCTTACTCATTTCTGTATAGCTGAATACCTGGACGAGTTATCCTTTGTGGTAAACACTACTAATGGAACATCAGCATCTTCCAATAAGAATTCCATTGCAAAATTAAGTAAACTAAGTTCGGAAATCGCTAGGAATTTGTAGAAATCGAAATAATCCAAATAATTTATTTAATTGTGTAATGGAATATGAAATAATGGGTTTTGTGCAATAGGAAATTAATTTAGTGTGTAATGGAGAAGTAAATAGACTGTAAAATGCTGTAAAACAATACTGGTAACTTGTAACCTTTTGTAATATACATTTTAAACAATAATTTTACAATAAATAATTGCATTTCTTCGTTTTTCCTGATGTTTAAGTTCTTTCCTAGTATTTTATGAGGTTCTGGGAGCTTCATCTGTAATTTAAACAATAAGAACATTAATTTTTCTAATTGTTAATAAAAATTATAAACAATTTTCGACTAATCTACTGCATACAATGGTTAAGTTAATGCAAAAGTAGTATATTAAGCTGTTTTATTATGTTATAGCATACATTTAAGACTTCCAATAGTTATAAACAATCATCTAAATTGTTATTTAACAAGGAGCACTAATTATTCTATAGTCAAAGTACTTGAAAATGAATCAGAAACTTTATTTTACTATTTCCATATTAGTAATGTTAAAGCAATCACAAATTTTTTACAAGTATCAATTTTAAACTGCTTACTACATGCAATTATGCTCTAATTTACAATAACCATTATTAAAGATGAAAAATTCAACGAATTTTTATTTTAAAAATCAACCAACCTGATAGTACTTCATCTCTGACGATACTCTCTATCCTTCCACTTTGAACGTTGACGGCAGACTGAGCTGAACAATCCCTCTGGTCTTTCTTAGAATCCTTAAATTAAACTCTGATAATAAGAAACTACGTAATTTTTAATGTTCCTCCTTACAGATTGTAAAATTGAGAACATTCTAATTAATTTTGTTCTTACTTTAAGGGGTATCCCCTTAAGTAAGTCTTATATGAAAAATTTTTCGAATAACGAATAGTTCGGAAGATAATTGCACGGATCGATTAAACTGAGACACCTTTATATTAAATTATTCTTAATTATTTGAAGATTCACGAAATTTTTATCTTTATCAGTGGCAGGACAACATAATGAAATTGTAATAGACATTGAATAACATTTGTCTGCTGCTTGATTAACTTACATGCATATTTATTTCATGACTTTACATTTTATTGCATTTACAATGAAATATCACTTTTACAATAAGTTAAAGAAATATTTTCTACAGAACTTCTACCACATAGCTCGTTGAACACCAGCTAGTTTATTATAATCAGCTAAGTCGCGAAATACAATTCTTGACAACCTCCATCTGCAAACAACACCGTGTCCTCGAGAAGTTAATACACAACGTTGTGTTAACTGTCTCAGAGCAGTTTGACGAGGAATCGTCTCATCTATTTGTTTACCAACAGCTTCCTAAAATAAGAGAGAATAAAATTACGTTAATTAAATATAAAATATAATTTGTTGTTACAGTAAACTCATATATTTTTCAACATAAGAAATTTCTACGTGTTCATCTATTACAGTTTGAGGTTAAACGGTGTACACTTGATTTACCCGAAGTTCAGGTGGTAAAATATCGTTTCTTTTCATTGCTACTAATCGTAACCGTTCCGGTGCATATTTCTCAGCCAATTTTCTTCGTTTATTATCACGAATCGTCCATCGACCAACATGTTTATCGCGTACTTGCTGAAACTAAATACGCAATAAATTTAAACTAAATACTATGAAAAAGAACGTAACTTTCTATAACAAAAAATAAACACACATTAGTAAATAAAATATTTAAAAATTATACATACACAGCATGCTGCAAAATTTGTTTTATTTGAGAAAATATTTGAAAATGCTGATAAACAACTCCTTAGAGCAGCCATCTTTGGTTTAACAGCTGTTCTCCATGATATTCAGTGTCATATTACACATTGAATTTACTATGGTTATATGTGGTATTCTACCTATGAACCTGTGTTTTATTACATTTCTCAAGCAAACTTTTAAATAAGTATTAACAAGTACAACATTTGTGACCTATCTATAGAAAACTGTTTCAGATTAATTTTGTTCGAAAATTATTTTGTAGATTAATATTCGTTCAAACAAGTATTTAATAAAACTATTTTATATATTAATGCATCACTACCCACACAACTAGAATCAATATTTATGCTACAATAATGTATCCAAGATATTAAAATATTTCGAGTAAACGATTTAGTGATTCAGTAATCATACAAAAAGTTATAACAAATATTTATTTCAATTTTGATTTATTCACCAGTATTTTATATATATATATAGGGGTAAGGGAGTAATAGAATAAAATGCTTTTGTTTCTGTAGCTCCTTTATTCATTTTTATTGTTATTTATATGTATGTACAGAAAACCGTTGTTAATCAATTTTAATCGGAAAATCGCGGCTAAAAGTGTGGAACCGTTGCAGAGCAATCGTACTTCCGCACATACTTCCTTCCAATATAGAACGTGTAAAAAGACAAAGTAAATCTTTGTAAAGAAATATATCGTAGAAAAGTGTTTGTGTATATATCTTCAGCAGTTCAATTCCTTACCTACTCAGGTAATTGGAAAGTAATTAAAAAACAGGTCCCATCTCTCAATTAAATTCTTACTGGAACTACCAATCTTCCTTTTCTAGCTGCTTCATTTTTTTTTTACGATCGATGTATCCGATTTATAATGATGAATTAAAACAACTGCAGTTTTTCAAATTAATTTCTTAAAAATGATGTCGGAAATATGAAGCATTTTACGATAAGGATGGCGATGATTAATTAATAATAATGACGGCAAAAAAAATAATAATGAGATGTTTCTCGAATATCGCAGATATAGGATTTATTTCCGTATAATAATTAGAAAATATAATTAAGCCGAGCTAAATTATGATGTTTGTTGATGTTCTTGTGAAACAGATGTTATAGGTAGTTTCCATAGTTCATTTTCTTTTTTCATGGAACTCGCGAACGAGAAAAGTATCTGCTTGCATGCACTTGTTGGCAGTTTACCTTTCCTACGAAATTCTTTACGATGAGAAAAGTGACGGAGTAACCATTTGGATAAATGGAATATACGAATATCAAAAAAATATGGCGAATGCGCAATTTTATGCACATAAAATGCCAGTCGTCGCGATTCTTTACCGACTCTATTATCCTTAATTATTGGTCGCGATTTCGTAAAAAACATTGTAGTCCCCAGTGACAACAACGTAATGCTGGTCTCGCGCGAGGAACGTGAAGAAAGAAAGTAAACTACTTTAACTACTATGTGCCGAAGCCCATCTGGCGATACACATATACGGAAATTAGTTATTTCTTTTTCTGGGCCTTCTCGGCAGCCTTGGTGACTTTGCCAGTAGCATCCTTGAAATTGACAGCTTTGATGACACCGACAGCTACTGTTTGACGCATGTCACGAACAGCAAAACGTCCCAAAGGCGGGAATTCTTGGAAAGCCTCAACACACATAGGCTTGCTTGGTACAAGCAAAACAATGGCCGCATCTCCACTTTTAATGGATTTTGGATTTTCTTCCGTGGTTTTTCCGTTACGGCGATCACATTTTTCTTTAATTTGAAGGAATTTACACGCAATATGAGCAGTGTGGCAATCCAACACTGGTGTGTATCCATTACTAATTTGACCAGGATGATTCAACACAATGACCTATAACAAAAATGAAAGGCATAAGTAATTTTTTAAATAATAAAAAATATATGTATGTACATATCTCATCATTATGCTAATTAATGAATATAAATTATTTAAATTTATATTAGAATAATTTACCCGTAACTTTTAATATTATTGTAAATATGTACCTGTGCAGTGAAATCAGCAGCACCTTTAGGTGGGTTGTTCTTTGAGTCACCGGCTACATAACCACGACGCAATTCCTTAACTGACACGTTCTTGACGTTGAAACCAACATTATCACCGGGAACAGCCTCTTGCAAAGCTTCGTGGTGCATTTCCACGGACTTAACTTCAGTGGTCAGACCCGCAGGAGCGAATGTGACAACCATACCTGGTTTCAGCACACCAGTCTCAACACGACCGACTGGTACTGTTCCAATACCACCAATTTTGTATACATCCTATAATCAAATTCAACATTATTATTATACGCTCTTTAAAACATGAGTAATTTCCAAAACTTTTATTTTTATCAGACGTATCTAACCATCACTGAATAGTTAAATTCTCTGGTGAAAACCACGAATGAATAAACAATATTATCATCATAACACGCGAAGAAAAAAACTAGTTACACAATTCTAGTACAACAGACCTGAAGAGGAAGACGAAGAGCTTTGTCTGTAGGTCTGGTAGGTGGAAGGATAGCATCAAGTGCTTCAATAAGGCATTTTCCTTCAACTTTATTTTCTTTGCGCTCAACAATCCATCCCTTGAACCAAGGCATCTTTGCAGAAGCCTCCAACATGTTATCTCCATGCCAACCAGAAATTGGCACGAATGCAACTGCAGCAGGATTGTAACCAATTTTCTTAATATAAGATGACACTTCCTTCTTAATTTCTTCAAATCGGGATTCGGAGTACGGTGGTTCAGTGGAATCCATTTTGTTTACACCAACAATCAGCTGCTTTACACCAAGAGTAAAAGCAAGCAGAGCATGCTCACGGGTTTGTCCATTTTTCGAAATACCAGCTTCGAATTCACCAGTACCAGCAGCAACAATCAATACAGCACAGTCAGCCTGAGAGGTACCAGTAATCATGTTTTTGATAAAATCTCTGTGTCCAGGTGCATCAATAATAGTAACATAATATTTGGCAGTTTCAAATTTCCACAAAGCAATGTCAATAGTGATACCACGTTCACGTTCAGCTTTCAACTTGTCCAATACCCAAGCATATTTGAAGGAACCTTTGCCCATCTAAAAATTTATTATCATAATATTAGAATTTTATAGCTGATATGCAATTTCAATTTGGCATACAAAATATAATGTAATATCTTCTACTCTAAATTCTATTCCTTTATCACTGTGCCAAAGAAAAATATCAGTGACAATTACGTCAATATTTCATTGTAAGTTCTTAAATTTGCGACATTAAAGTAAATAATATTAAAAACTAATTGCAACAAGTTACATTTTATATTTGCCTACAAATATTGTATATATTAATTACTTACTTCCTGGGCTTCCTTCTCGAATTTTTCGATGGTACGTTTGTCAATACCACCGCATTTGTAGATCAAGTGACCAGTAGTGGTGGACTTGCCGGAGTCGACATGTCCAATAACGACAATGTTAATATGAATCTTCTCCTTACCCATGATGAAGTTTTGGCGAGACTTTCTTGGTTAACTCTGTAATAAAATAATATATATTAATTTAATTGCAAAGTAGTAAATAAAGTGAACTATTAAAATTAAATTCTCGAACGTATAATGTTACTTTAAAAGGTTGTGTTCACACATCATGTTATGAAAAATATTTCGAACTTATTTCGTAGCTAAAATTTTGTAATTGTTCTAAATTCTTTCAAATTTTGCTTAGAAATATTTACTCTTGTTAAAGTTATACAAATTTAAAAGTTAGCAATTTCTATTACGAATGCAGCAGGTGTTTGCGGTTTAACGTCCACGTGGCGATATCTGAATATTCGAGAACGGAACTAGCAGCCATTTTGTAGATGGCGAGAACATTGCAACGTTGCCATGAATTTCTTTGCGCTTGGCATTGCACAACGCCACGTTATGAACCAATTTTAATTACGTTTAATGAAAAGAGCCGCAATATTTTGTACATATTTAAATTTTGCTACTTTAAAATTTACAACAAATGTAATAATATGATTGAATAATTTACAAACGTATCTTATTATTCCTACGTTAACAAACATTTGGGGTAATAGATTAAATTTGGAAGTAAAAATTAACGTGAACTAAGTAAAACTGTCAAAATATTTGCAAATTAAAAAATTATGTGCAACAAGTATCAGTGCGTCAAATATTGATACAAGTATACCGTTCAACTACTAAATTTTGCACTTATTACTTCCTGCGATGTAATTTTCACTTTTAATCACTTCAACACTGCGATAATTTATTTATTAATTAAAAAATGACTGGTTTAACGAGTCACTACACTAGAAATCAGCAAGCAAGTTCCATTGTTGGCGAAGAGTCGTCCTACAATGTCGTCACTGCACACGATTTCCAGTAGCTTGTACTGTGTATCTGGATACTTTAATTACGAAGATTCAAGCGATAATTGCAGCTCTTTTCTTATTACATTGTTAAAATTACTATTGTTAATATTTTTAAAACTTCGTGAACTGCACAATCAAGATTTTACACTAAGGATATTTCCAGTGATTCATGAACTCGGAATCGAAACTCCAGCTCTGACAAGCGACCGCCATACTGCATCCGGTTATTTGCATTTTTCTAATTTTTTAAGTTTAAAATTACTTTTAATTATTTATTGTACCCCATAAATTTTCCCGTATAATCAACAATTAAATGCAAAAGTCAAAGTGCTTTTTAAAATATACGATAAACGAATTTAACAAAGATCAGCATGTGGTTTGCGTTTGAACAGCCGGCAAATATAACGATCAACCATGCGTCCGTTTTCCAATGTTATAATTCACCGAGAAAAACAATATTTCAGTAAAACTGTTGTCACTACACATTTTGTCCATATTTCATTCGTTGTTCTATTCCGTACCTGACGTCCGATGCTACCTTTCCGGTAAGAAAATCGACGGATTATACTCCTGTGCGTAAACCACGAACAACCACTCACCTCCAGATGCCACGACAGAAAGAGATCGTCCAAGTAAAGTGACATGCGCATACGGCTTCGCAGATGTAGCCTCGAACCCAGCCCCTCCAGCATATTGATCATTTGCAAAACAGTAAATCAATTTTTCATATACTATTTACTATTTATATTACATAACTGATAATCTTATAAATTAGAAGAAAGGTTGGTTAACATTCATTTGATAAACTCGTTAAAAAATCATTGACTAATGAGCACTGAAATTGAAGTCTTTAGAGGATGAAGCACTGGGTTGGAGGTTACGATTACGCAGCAACAACAGGCGTGCCGAGGTTCATATATATGTGTAGATAGTCCTAGGATGCATGCATGCATGCAGTATGGAATCGGGAAGAAGATATGTAGAAATATTCAAAGCAGAAAATATTAGGTCTACTGTGTTTAAGGATGCATTCGCACATCCATAATACTAGATTCAATGTTATGACCCTGAATGCACATGATGCCAAACAACAACATGACATGAAATTCGATTTTCTTCCACTCTCCTTCTACTGGAGCACTTGGTCAAAGTCGGTTTGGTAAGTTCAATGCATCTGCTGCTTATGTATGTCGGAGCGGTACGGCTGTGCTGAAACGTGACCTGTAGAGATCACCACGCAAAATCGAAGAGAAACTCAATATTTCTATTATACATATTTAAATAATATAGAATGGTTACCTTGTTAATATTATTATTTACATTAATCGATATAGATATATACATATTAATACATTGTGATCTCAGTATCTTTTTCATATTACATTTTATCTTATTTGTATTTATCTTAGTTGTGTTGTGTACATAGATTTATCGTCCGAATAATAGCAAAATTGAAGAATAATAAAAGAATACGGCGTAATTTTTATTATAAAAATTTTAATCTACAAATTTACTCCTTTTTCCTTCTCTTCCTTAAACCTGAAGCTCTTCAAAATTGTAATTTCGTACAAATGCATATTATGCGTGCTTTGTTAATTTCTTCGGACGTTATTACGAATTTTACAGCCGTCATTCAAAGTGAAAGTAAAAGAGATTTTACGAATCTCGAACAAGTGCTCAAGGCACTAATGGTATTTCATTACAGCCCTGGATTTCTGTTACAATACCTTTCCGGTGGCAACAATAGAACTTACTCCCATGAATTTTTACTTTTTCTTTTAACCATATGCAATTCTTTCTCAACACTTGCACTAAATTATGTCTTTCGTTAATACAATCGTATTTTAAATTATTTTCAATGATATATTACCGGATTTTTCTTACCATTACGATAAATAATAACAAAATTTTCAAAAATTAAATCATATTTAATATCCATAAGAAATAACTAAACATTTATTATTTAATGTTTCTTTTTTTAAGATCTTTCAAAATTATAACATTACGTTTTAAAATTAAATACCATTGCACTCATACACACGGGTGCAAAGGTATTTTAAATTTAGTTATCATAATGTACACATGTACTTTGAAATTATTGATATTTAATAACACCACGTGCTAAGAATTACGATACCCAATTGTGGGAGATCATGTTTGCTTCTAAGTATAAAAAGTAAGCATTTTACTGGCGTTTGATGGTACAGAAAAGAATTACGGTTTATCACGTGAATGTTATATAATCACATTCCCTGCAAACCGGTGAATGACTCATTGAAAATAACGGGCGAATCATTATGCATCATTCGCTTGGTACGTATGTACTAAACGTCATATGACGCTAATAGTGCATTTAAACTGTTTAAAGCCTATAAAGATCAAATTTGAAGACGTCTATTAGTCATTTATAATTGACATTCGCAATACTTCGAAAAAGCGTGCTGTTTTCATTTTTCTTAAGTTTGTTATACATACTTTATGCATTTAAACATACTAAAGAAATTTCAGTCATGTGTATAATTACGCTGAAAAATCAGTCATTTGAAATTAGTGACAGAAATTTCACGGTTTAAAGGAAAATGGTAATTTTATCTTTTAATATACAGGGTGTTTAGTAAATGGTGGTAAAAACGTGAAGGAATTTTACGTGGAAAAAAATAAACCGAAACATATAATAAAATTGTACATCACATATGTGACGTTTGCTTCGTAAATTTTTATAAATAAATGAATTCTTCATAAACGAATATGAATTGTATACTTTTTATTATAATCAATAAAACTTTGTTTCGCTTTTGGTAAATGAAGACAGGATTTAAATACGTATAGCGTTTCGAATTCGAACGCAGTAAAATAACTGCTGTAGCAGTTCTCTGAAGTTCGTATTGATCGAATTGCAACAAAGAAGAGGATCAGTTTTTATTGACTCTTAGTCTTCGGTGTCACTGTGTGCAACACAAGAGGGGAGACTCTGATTTGTTTGCTCCATTATTTCGCGAATAGAGGAGAGAGAAATATTGCTACAAAAATAAAATTAATTTATTTAAATTTAAACATAGCGTACTATTTTCAGCGACGCATTGTGGTTATATTTTTATTCAAATTATAAGCACAAATAAAAAATGATCAATAACCATTTATTCAACTGATTATTCATTATTCGTATAAATAAAATACAATGATATTATTCAAATGAATATTCCATTAAAAAAGAATTTGAATATCTACCCGGTGTCAGTGTACTTCTTTCTTTTAACTTTCATATGTACCATTGAATGAAATTGTACAATTTTGCACAAAGTTAAGCTAAATGGTGCAAGTCTTGCGTTCGTTCTTTAATCTTTATTTTCCACGAAATGATCATATGCATATATATACTTGCTATGATTAACATCAGACGAATGAATCACAGATATAAAAAAATAATGTCTATCTTCCAAAATATTCGAAATAGTTTCTATCGATAGTCTACGATTAAAAATCGTAACTGTTTACTTTGATATTTGTTTTAATATGTATGTTAATATATCTCTTTTTTTTCACCACACGTGTGTCAAATTAATAAAGGAATATTACCAAGTGTCATTCATCGATTTCGATGAAATTTACGTATGATATAGTTCTCGAGAAAATATTTGACACGTATTTTTTTTTATCGGCCATCATTCACGTTGACGGGGTGAAAACAGCCCTCGAAGTTAGGGTGCCAAAACCTGTTTGTTCCAATATCTCGAAAACTATTAGAGATAGGGGAATGGTTTAAATATAGAAATTGTGCGTTTTTGAATAACGAATTCGCCTATATAATTAGGTTTTAGAAAAATCTATTTGTTTAAATAATATATCAAAAATTCGTACTTTTTTGTTAATTTCTCATGCAACATGTCAATCCATTTTCATGTAAATTTGGCTTAAGTTCAAAACTTCGATATTTTGCATTCTAATAATAAATTATTACATTCGTAGTTTACTTACATTCTGTGAAAAGTGTAGCGTTGGTTTATTTGTCAAACTTTTAAGTTACAAATAAAGTTACGAACTTTTATAACCTCTCAAATCATTACATAATGTTAGATATTCGTAATTGATCCTCGAATAGTTAGAATTGCAAGAAGAAAAAGGCAATAAAATAACGAATTGCGACAACAATTTACTCGATGCCGAAGAAAAAAGTTAATATCGAAAACAACGTTGTTTCATTCACGTCGTTAATTTCGCCGGCTGGAAATGCATGGTTCAAAATGGCCGCGCTCGTCGACGCAACTTTGCGCGAAAAAGGAAGAAACGAAAAGGGGAATTTCGTTTCGAATGAAAGAAAAAAAATGGTCACAAGGGTATCATGGAAGAAAAAAACGTTTTTGTCAACTTCAATCGTCTATTTATATTTCTGAATTTCTACTGACATCCGATCGTACAGACACTCGTACGTGGGAGCGGCGCAGCTAAGTTTCGAAAATTTAAAAATAACTTCTATCGTTGAGGAGGAAACGGTATACGTGTAGAAATGGACAAAAATTTACGCGTATTCCACGTGGGCAGACATAATTTATGTTCATAGTCGATGATGTACGCAATGTATGTTCGTTACGGGTATAATAATTGATAATTGTATGGTTGCAGTCGTCTTTCGCCGTGATATACATTATTTTCCTTTCATTTCTGTCTTTTTCTGTTTTTTTTTTCTTTTCTTTTTTTTCTCCATTTTCTTCCTTTTCTCTATTATTTTAATTTTTTATTTCTGGTTCCCGTTTAACACTGTCGATGCCTCCCTTTTGACAATTATGATCGTCAACACATGTTGCATTAATATCCTTAACGTCGACGTTTTGGTCAATTCTTTGTAATCGGAAGTAGATTCTCACATAACTTATCTTCCACGCTTTTTTTTTCACATTCTCTCTCTCTCTCTCTCTCTCTCTCTTCAACCATTTTTCTCTTCGTCTCTCGCATTCACGCATTACTATCTCGCAAGCTTGTTATCTCTAATTGGAACAATCGTACGGTTGTATAAAGTGACATCGTTTTTCAGGTGTTTGATCGGAGAAATTTTATAATAAAAGAGAGAAAAAAGAAGAAAGAACGATCCAACTAAACTTCGAACGAATAATACGTGGACCACTGTTTCTCTAGTTTAGTCTAACAACAATCACTATCTTTACTGGCATGCAGAAATTTTCATACTTCTCTGTTCACGATAATTCTCTTCTATGCTGTTATACTTATTTTTCTATTTAAAAAACAAAAACAAACGATACTTTCTCCGATCGTTGTTTCTCTCTACACCTTTTATACAATTCTGCGCACAGTTTTCATACATATTCATCTTATTGTTATGTATATTTATCATTAATATTTGTATTTATAATTATATTCATATTTACAAAAAGTCGTTCGTTAAATGTCAATATTCAGTATCGCAACTGTTATTACATTTATAACATTATTCCTTAGTGATCATTCATTAAGAGACTCACCTCTTGTTTCATTTTTTTTTCTCTTTTTTCTTTTTTTGCTTTTTGTTACTTTTATCAGATAGCTTATTTAACGTGAAAGCGCCGCGATAAGAAACCGAGGTGGCAAGATAACGAACATAGAAATATGTTTAGCTTCTCTTTTTCTTTTACTTTTTTTTTATTTTTTTTTTTTTCTTTTGATAGTTCTTCGATGCGTGAACTGACCTGGTTAATCGAGCTATCGAGAAATTCCATTCTCTGGATGAAAAACGATCGATGCTACGTGCTTCTTTTTGGTTACTTTCAAGAAATGAGTACTCTCAAGCATAACGACGTGATAAAACATGCTCTACAATCTAGAATTATTATTTTTAACGTAATTTCACCGTTTAGAAACAATGTTTCGTTTTGTAACAGAAATCTCGTTAATTTCGTACTTCTGTTTCGCAATTCTTAATTTCGTCTCGAATGGTACAGTGGAACAATGATCATTTATGCATTTTAATATTGAAACATCCATCAGTTTTTTCCAAATTTAATTTCATCGTTTAGAAACAATATTTCATTTATAAAAAGAACGATTTGTTAACTTCGTTCTTCAGTTTCGCGATTTAATATCGAGAGCATAACATTATTCTTTTGTCGGTTGTTTTCAAGTTTCAGCAATTTTGGTTTGTAATTCACAAAATATTGGTTTTCAATTCGCATACAAATAAATGTTTCACGAGTTTGAAACTTTAATATCTCATTTGTTATTAAAGCTACATACAATATTTTTATCAATTTTTCAGATCTGAACAATTGTAAAGAACTCACGAAATTCGTGCGAATTAGCGAGTCGAGTGTTTCTAATAAGTGAATAAATAATTAAGAGATACTTAAATTATCAGTACGTAGAATAATTCTGACACAAATATGACTAAACGTATTATTCACGTTACTCGAAGTTGTATTTACAGATAATATTCAATCCACTTGATATGAATTGGTCTAACGTTACTCTGTAAATTTTCATCGTTAACACTCCTCGAGAATCTTCCGAATCATTTTGTGGAAGGTGGACATATTTATAATACAACAATGACGGGAGAGGGAACCCTTTGAAATATATTAAATGCAAGAGGAAGGATATTTATTATTCTATAAGTTTGGCAAATGTTCATTTTCATCGTTAGGATTTTCACGACGAAAAAATTCCGAACTTTTCAAGAGTGAAATTGTAACTTTCGAAATTCTGACAGAAAGTAACCTTATAAAATTGATCGATTGGCAAACATTCATTCGATTGCGAAATAAATGTCTTAAATTCGGTGGCAATGATTAAAGGTATCTTTAATTGACGATTAATACTCTTATCTACAAAAACCTCGTGAATACATTTAATAAATATATCTTCTGTATAATATTGGCACTTATTTATAAATTATTCGTTAAAAGGTGGCACTATTAATGTAATTTCTTTTCTTTTCTTTTCTTTTTAATTCAACCATACAACATTCTTTATACGTAAACTTATTTATCCTCTAAATTCTTAATAGTATTAATTTATAAGTAACTAAAACAACATGTATAGGAAAAGAATTAACGTTTAAACGACAAAGATCGACAAACATTTTCCTTTTTGTCCCGAGGAACAATTGAATTAGGGGGGAATCAATCGCGAGAAGCTTGGCACAAATATAACATTATCGCTGAACGAATGATCCACAAAATGATCAGAGGAAGAGTTCTCTCACAAGAATTCTTCGATAAGGTATGTTATTCGAACGATCTCTCGAACCATCGAATTACACGCGGTTCCATCGTATGTTCACGCATGTCTGCATAAACGAAATGAAACGTCATGCGTAACAATATTAATTAGGCAATCGGGAGGTTTCCATGCACAAGATATTAATTCGAATAGTATAACGGGAATCGACCTGTCGATCGGACGATGATATACACTCAAGTATTTTTAACAGACTTTCACGAACCATTTCTCTCTCTCTCTCTCTCTCTCTCTCTCACTCTCTTTCTCTCTGTGTTATAATGCGAGACATCTATGACGATCTCTGTACACGCGCGCTTCGCTCCGCATTTTTTTTTGTTTTTTTTTTTAACACCGATAAACATCTCAATAAAATCAATATCATGCAAATAGTCTCGTGAGGGAGTTTTATACCGCGAAGATAATCCCGATTGATCGTATCGACCGTGTAAATTCGAGTTTCTCAAAATCTAATAAAAGCTAAAGCGAATCGGGGAGTCAACACGATGTGCTATCAACCCTTTCACTGCGCCTTTGGCGCCTATAGACGCTTTGAATATTTTCTTGCGCTGTGCATTTGCCGCCTATAGGCGTTTTGAATATTTTCTCGCGTTGCTCTTGGCGCCTATAGGCGTTTCGAATATTTTCTCGCGACGTTCTCTTGGCGCCTATAGGCGTTTCGAATATTTTCTCGCGACGTTCTCTTGGCGCCTATAGGCGTTTCGAATATTTTCTCGCGACGTTCTCTTGGCGCCTATAGGCGTTTTAAATATTTTCTTGCACTGTGCTTTCGGCGCCTATAGGCGTTTTAAATATTTTTCTAAGCTGTACTCTTGGCGCCTATAGGCGTTTCGAATATTTTCTCGCGCCGTTCTCTTGGCGCCTATAGGCATTATAAATATTTTCTTGCACTGCTCTTGGCGCCTATAGGCGTTTCGAAAATTTTTTCGCGCCGTTCTCTTGGCGCCTATAGGCGTTATAAATATTTTCTTGCACTGCTCTTGGCGCCTATAGGCGTTTCGAATATTTTTTCGCGCCGTTCTCTTGGCGCCTATAGGCGTTATAAATATTTTCTTGCACTGCTCTTGGCGCCTATAGGCGTTTCGAAAATTTTTTCGCGCCGTTCTCTTGGCGCCTATAGGCGTTATAAATATTTTCTTGCACTGCTCTTGGCGCCTATAGGCGTTTCGAATATTTTTTCGCGCCGTTCTCTTGGCGCCTATAGGCATTATAAATATTTTCTTGCACTGCTCTTGGCGCCTATAGGCGTTTCGAAAATTTTTTCGCGCCGTTCTCTTGGCGCCTATAGGCGTTATAAATATTTTCTTGCACTGCTCTTGGCGCCTATAGACGTTTTAAATATTTTTCTAAGCTGTACTCTTGGCGCTTATAGGCGTTTCGAATATTTCCCTCGCACTGTACTCTTGGCGCTTTGAAAATTTCCTCGCACTGTGCTGTTGGCGACTTTTGGCACATTTTCACCTTAATTGAATACTTAATTTTTGCTCTTTGCGCACTTTCACCTTAATCTAATAAAATGATAAATCTTAAGATTTTAAAAAATTTTAAAGCGCCGAAGCAAAAGATTTTGCGGCCACATCGTCTGCCAGGCGCGTTACGTACTAAAATCTGCTGCAGCGAAAGGGTTAATTCATCGAATTCATTCCTGATTCGCATTCGAGTAGTTTCAGAGACACTATATTTCTATTTTTACTTCTTCTAACCATGCGATCTTGATATTCTGTCGATGTGAATTCAATTTACATTATGTATGTGTCTTTTGTGTATCTATTTATGTTCCTTTTTAAAGGGGTACATCACCACGTGGTTGATATAAATAAGTCAAACTTTGGGAATTTTTTTCATAGGTAACTATCAAACGAAGTTTCATTTTTTTTTTTTACAGGATATGAGTGTAACTTTTAGCTTTCTTCTCTAATTTTTAAAAAGTAAAAATGTTACAAAATCGAGGAGTTATTCCCTAATTGTAAAATCTCTTCTGCTAGAAACGTTTGAAATGAAAAATTCTTTTTGGTTTATAAATAAACCTTTCATTTAGTAGATACCTACGAGAAAATTCCCAAATTTTGTCTATTTTTAAATACCTCACGCTGGTGTATCCCTTAAATACGACGCGAAAGTGATCGATTAATAAAAACGATGATTGAGTTTCGCAGCTATTTTACAACCAATATAAAATGTAATATAAATTCTGAATTAACAGCTACATTACTTAATTAATATCATTTTCTGTTACTCTGTTTGTCCATGTAAAGGTAAGACACTTTCATTACAGATGGAGTCCATGTGTATGTAATTATGAATCTAGTATCTCTGAAACAATATTAAATACATAATGAGATATTTGGAAGGCTTACAATATTGAATAAGTTCATAAATTGTTTCGCCAGCAATTTCAACGCTGTGCTTTGGAATATTTTACATTATGAAATAAGATTACTCGGAGCAACGGGCTAAACAATAGAGAAAAAAAAAGAGTCTTTTGTTAAAACATCTTCAAGTATTTTTAGACCAAACATGTAAATTAATAATATTAGAAGGAAATAGTTATTCAAAAATAGACAACAAATTATGAAATGTACACGTATCACAGCCATTTAAATAGCCTAGAATTTATAAATATTACGATTATTAAATAACAGAAATAAATCAAATATTAACAGTCTTTGTAACAGAAGATATCAGCTCGTCCCATACGTAATGCAAATTTTCTAACAGGGTAACGATAAAGCCATGAGAATAGGTTAAGCATGACGGTCACAAAGTTTGAGATCACTATGCGTTGAAAGTTACAAAGAAAATTTGCAGAAAACGTTGGCAACTTTAAGAATTTTTTATTATTAAAATCAATCGAAACGAGATAAATTTGAAATCTATAAACAATCAGTAGCAGATTCAATATTGATGTAAATCGGCAGGTAGTTCAAAACTTTTGGCTTTTAATATACATGTCCAAGTTAAATTTGAAAGATTGTAATTCTTCAGCGAAGAGGTTTTTTTTTATTATTAAAACACAATTCATTTTTTAATTGGATCGTGATAAGAGGTGGACAGTGGTTAAATTCAGGAGAATCCTCTATATCACAAACAAACCTAAACTCGCCTTTTCCAAAAAAATTTAACCGATCGTTTGGTGATCCTAATGATCCTAATCCTCTGAGCTATTAGTGTCGAACAGAACGATTGCTACAGAAGAGGAATCTTCTTTTATTGAAATGCAAAAAATTTCTGCAAAAATTGGAGGAATCTGGTTGGGGAAGAATGATTCATAACTACAGTACAAGCATTACATTTTCAGATAATTACATTTAAACGACTAACATCAGTAATATCATAAGTGTCCTGGATCATATCTTAAATAAAATAAAGAAATCTTTATCACTGAAATTTGTAATTGAAAAATTAAGGAAAATATATAGAAAATTTAATTATTTTAATTACGTTTTTGCACTTCATCTTCTACAAACATTAAAGAAAATTCGTATTACTCATGGGATGAATTGATACAATAACTATACAGAAACGTGTATTATATCAAGCCACGCATTGCTCAGAGATTATCGTTGTCCACAGCATTCTCTCAAGGTTATAATTAAAAGTACGTCGACATACATATACGTACATAAATCATGCTTATAAATTTAGTATAATAATATAGATAATAATTGTGTAAGTAAGGCTGATTAAACGCACTCCTTTTCCCATTCGAATCTGACTCAATTTCTCTCTCCCCATTTTATTACCATAACAAACGACACTAATATCTCATCTTGATTTTCTCTATCCACGATCAAAATATGTTCTACAGTACGTATACTGCGTGGTACGAACAAAATGAATAATTGATCGAGAATAAACGAAGTCGTGTATAAAAGTTCATAAAATGGAGAGAAAGTTTAGCTGTTCAATGTTCTCTATTTGACAATCTTTTGCGATGATGTGTGTATGGGACTAGGTATTCAATGGTTCTTTCTAGTTTTAGAACGTGGCAGTAGATTATTATACCCGATAGTTCGTCGCAAAGACGAAGTAACTCGATCGATTCGAATCTTTTCACAAGTATTGTTATTATTTTACGAATACAAAACGAGGAACAAGGAAATATTTTTTTTTTTAAAATTTGATGCTAAGAAAAGAAGATACTTTTCTCAGAAAATGTTATTCGACGCTAAGAAAAGAAAACGTTTTCCTTAATGAACGGTATTTGACGCTAAAAGAAGAAGATATTATTAAAAAATTATCTAATTGATGCTCTTAGAAAATATTCTCAAAAAAAAAAAAAAAAATGTTCACCACCGTTTCTTCTAATCGCAACTTCTTTCGTTTACAAAAATACGAAGGGACTATGAAGAATATAAAAAGAAGAGAATACGAAGGAACAGAGAAATCCTTGATTTTTATACGTTTTTTCAAGCATTTGATGTAAATTAATACGAAAATTGAAGTACTTCAAAATGTTTAACAAAATTTGTTCACACTGTCGAGTTATTACCGTCATTGCTTCAAAGTATAAGGGTAGTTTATTGAGTTTATCGATACACCCTAAAATTATGTACTCCCTTAGACTTTACGGTGTATTCCTGATAATGGATATCATAAGATGACGTAAGTCTAGTCCCGCAAAATTTTTCGCATGAAATACGCCCCTCCATATTATTGGAAGCTAACTATATAACTATGTATATGCAGTATACCCGTTGCGTATTTCCTTTCCTCTCCGTTTTTCACCTTCGTTTCCTTCGTAATTGGAAATTACGCGTTTCCTTTCACAAAATCGAAATCGCGTCTCTGTTTTAAAGCGATAAACGTGCGGTTTTTGCTTACAAAGTGGGGAGTGAATGTTAAAAAAATGTGTTTAACTATTAAAATCTATTCGATGATTTATAAATACTAAAAAAGTTGCTATCCTTATTACAAATCGTATTTTGTAGTTCGGAGTTATTCTGTTCCTTTCTTTTTTGTTTTTTTGTTCTTTTTTCTTTATCTCGCTTTTTCTTACGATAGAAACGAGCCAGTCTGAAGTTTACCTTCCTCGCAATTAAACGTTACGGATATCTAACGAGTATGAACATTTGTGCCCCATTATGTTATTCGAATGATTTTAGGAAAAGAATTCCTTCGGGCTTTGCTTCTTTCTCTTTCAAATGTCTACCATGAGAAATCGTTGCTAGAACTGTGAGAGTTTCAATTTTGCTAATAATTTTACTCCTTTTTGAAATTTTGTTAGCTATAACGATGAAGCAAACATTATACAACTACTCTAAGTGTCTTTGCTATTTAATACATTTCGAGAGTAATGGCTTGTGCATTCAAATTTTAGCAGCCTTCTTGAAAATTGTTTCTTAGCAATCAGTGACAATTATTTGTAAAATGTAATTGTTGAAATAGGATTTTAACTGTTTGTATTTGGTTGAATATTTGGTGAAGATTTTTTAGTAATGATAATTAACAGCATTCACTTACGATTCGAGAATTTTTTTATTGAAACAACTGTGTTTTATCGGTGCTTGACGATATAACGAGAAAAGAGTATTGCAATAATTCTCACAACGCTAGTTACGATATTGTCAGCAGTGTTTTGACTTCAGACGGAACAATGATGAGGTAAGAAAACGACGAAATCTCGGGAAGGTAGAGAAAGGGGGGTTATGATTCCGTTTTGATTTTTCGAATTCGGAGAAATTCGGTCCCTCTGAGGCCCTCGAGAAAAGACGATTTTCCTGATTCGAGGACAAGGAATTTTATCGTCCATTTCGATTGAACATTCAAAACTGATTACGACTCGTTATGAATGCTTTTATTTCTGGTCGAAAGATGTTCACGTTCGTAATTTTTATGCATTCAATTTGCGGTATTTTGAAAAAAGTACAAGAAACTGAAAATGATGAGACTAAATTTGTTTGGTTAAATCATTCTATGACGGTGGATAAAAGTTTCAGTGCCTTTTTTACGGGTAAAGTTTTTTTTGTTAAATAATAAGGAAACATAATTCATTGAAATGATTTTTGAAATTTCGATAAAGGAAGTGTATCAATAAAACTTGCCTATATTATCCTTGTATTTCTTATGTGAAAGCAGTGTATGGGAGATAATGACCGGAAATGAAAGCAGTGATGCAGATGGTGGCTTTAGTTGGTCCCGAACATGAGTTAGTACGGGTTTGTGTACAAATCTTAATCCGTTATTAATTGAAATATCTAAACTATAGGACAAATATATTCCGCGAGTTTTTTTTAATCGATACGTTCAATTTCTTTTGACAATTGCAAGTAGTCTAGTTTTTTTTTCTTTTCATTCTATGTAACTATGCCCTCTACGATAATTGTGAAAATATTTCGTATGAATGTTCTTTATGTAAACAATTAAGAAAAAGGAAAGAAGAGAGTATAAGTGAAAATGAACAACGATTTCTGCACAAACCCATCCTAAATGTTGCACATGGAATCGTGTCGATCGTTGCATTACGGATCTCAGCTCATGGCAACACTGCGCGTGTCGAACATAATATAACATCTCTCCCTCTCTTACTTACCTCTTTCTCTCTTTTTCTCTCATTCTTTCTCGCTCTCGTTCTCTCTTTCTCTCTTTCTCCCTCATTCTCTCTGTCAATCGTCCTTTCTCTTTCATTCTCTCATATAGCATTTTAAATATTACGAGTTACCTATTAACCTATACGGCCCTACGATATAAGGATGAATGTTCCTTTGGCAGTTTATTTACATGCGAATTGAGCCACGGCGCCGAAAATATCACGGCAACGAATTTCGATGTCAAGCAACCTGTGAAGTACGGAACATTTTAAAAAGTTGTGACACGATAAAATTTACGAAATTTTTTCGTGCTGCAGAGGAATACTTTTGAAAATGCTTCGTCTTGGATGGAGAGTGTCGTTGTTGAGGATTAGTGAGTCTATCTTTTCAAATTTTTTTTATAAATCGAGTAGGGTTGGCCTTATAAATAGAACGAGTACAAGAGGGCGTGAAATGTTTCAGCCTAGCGTGTCCTTGTCTTCTATGTATCCGTTTTGAAAGTATTTATAATTATCTTGATTTTTAAATATTTAAACGTTCGAAATTTTTAAGTTAGAAAATTTTAGTAAATAAAATAAAGGGCTAAACACTTTTGCTATGAAAATGTTACCTGTTTTACTTCATTATAAAATTCTATAGAAACGAAAAATAGCAATCTGTATTACTGTTTTTTAAAATAAATATTTAGGATCACTTTTGGGAGAATATTTATTAGGACTTGTTAATTGCACTATATATAATTTCATAATAGTTAATATCAGTAATGGGTATTATGTTTTGTATTATCCCACTTCAGTTTAAATCAAATGTTTAATAATGCTATCAAAGTGGTATATTTTTATAGAGTAAGAAATGTTATAATAATATACTATTAGCAGAAATAGTATAATATTGTAACAGTATTATAACAGTGCAGTATAAATGTATGTACCTATCATGAGGTTCTCCAAGATTTTAAAACTTGTATAGCATTACAAGTGTATTCATGTTTATCATTTCTTAAACTACTAATTTCAACAAAACAATACTCTCCATATACCAACATAATCCATAGCTCAATCGCAGTTACCTTAACCATGTATATTTACAGAAATAGTACGATCATGTAATTGAGATATCTTGCGCTGCTAGTTCCATTCAGCTTTGTACCCCCATTTTCCTCATCATTTTCACTGGCAGTGTCTCCCTTTGCCTCAACAATAGTATCTAGTCGTTCCATTGTACTTCTCTGGTGATGATGATTACTTGATAAGTCACTTTCAGGTGTTTCAACTGAGTCTACATCAATCATGCGATCGTTAACTTGTATTTTTACTATAGCATCTACTGGGTACTTTCCTTCATCAGTGGATGATGTTGCTCCCCTTTGCGACCCTATTCTACTAGATAGTATTCTCTCATTTTTTTCACAATGGGGGCAATTTTGACCATTTGATGAAGCTTTGTCACTTTGACATCGGAAGCATATTAGATCACCTTCGCTAGAAAAATCACAATGTTCACATTGAACAATGTGACCATTTCCATGGCAAAGATCACAGACAGGACTGTCATCATCGTCCTCCAGATCCATGTCTTTATAGTCCTTTCGATCACGTTCTTGTTCATACTTTTTTGACCAGCCCCTTCGTGCTTGATAGTCCTGATCATGATGTAATGATCTAGGTGAAGAAGATTGACCACTACATTCTGGATCATAGTATAGTGACCGTGGAGAAGTTATACGAATTGGGCTCCTATATATGCCAGAAGTTCCTGGATCCTGAAGTCGATCGTCAAAACGTTCTTCAACATATCTACTAGAATAAGAACCAGGTGTTTGTGGTCTGTAAGTGCAGGTACGAGACTTCTGATCACATTCACTGCATAGCAATAAGTTTGATTTACTACCAGGTTGGGAAGCATAACCATTGCAAGTGCCATAATATTTCTCATCTTCGTCACTTTCAAAGAAATGCTGACTGAGGCTACCAATTGATTTTGTATCACTAGATCTACCAGAGATTCTGGCTTCTTCAAGTTCTTCACGATCATCTGTTATGTACCTTTAACACGATTTACTTATATTCATGAAATAATCATTAAAGTCAAATAATATAGGTTAAACTAAAAATTTAAAACGAGTGTTCTCAAATGTTTCCTTCAGGATTTAAAACTGTGTATTTATCTGGTAAGGTATAGTACTCTACCTGTCATCAGTAGCGTCAGCCAAATAGTGTCGTATTCGTGCCAGTTTTGTTTTGCCGCGCTCTCGCGGCTTTGTTTCTTGTTAAATGATGCTTTCTCGATTTCGTTCGTTGTTGTCCTCTAAGCTGGAAGTCGAGCTAGCACCGCAAATATGCATCTGAATCTCGTCCAAACGGTTCTGCACTTCCCGTTCTTGTTTAATCACTTTGGCACTCAGTGTCGCGTTGTCAGACTCCAAAGAAATTAAACGTTCCCGAATATGTATAATTTCGGCCAATAATGCTTCACTGGCGCCTAAAAGTGGTGTCGCACCTTCGCTGACTAATTGTGTCATGCTATTACAAGTCATGCCTAGAAGAAGTAACACATTTCATATTAGTCGTGAACTAATTAACAGAAATATTAACAATCATTTTATTACGTAACAGGAATGCAGAATTTATGCAAAGTGTACTGTATGATAGATATTTATAAAAATTATGCACTCGTGTTTGTCTCGTGCGACGACTTCATGCGTTAAAAATATCCGGAAATATTTAACGATAAAAAAAACTCGAGTTAGCGACATGAATATGTTAAGTGTGCATGAAATATGTAAGAATTTATTATTTCACTTCCTTACCTATGTTTTTGCAAACTGTGTATCATAAGTGTTATATAAAAGGTGAAATTCATGGTAAAATTGTTGACAAGTGTATCTTGATCAATTATTTTTTCAATAATTATTACTTCTATTTGAAATAAGTAGTAATTGATTAATCTTCAAAGGGCACAAGTCGAAAAACTCTACCAAAACTATTATACAAAATATCTAATGTCATTTATTGCATAAAAATAAAACTGATCATTACAAGAAATAATTACTGTAAAAACATTTTAATATTGTTTATTCAATCATTTCTGTCAATTAGCTGTAACTGAGTTACCAAATTCAATGTATTTATTTGAGTTTCAATATATTAAAAAATTAACAAATCGTGGAAAGAATTATTTTTTAATGAAACATAAAGTTTACATCAATTTTCCTCACAAACTACTTCGAATTACAATAGTTCAGCCCCGAGTTTACACTCGCTGTCCAGCCTAAATATTGATTTTTTATTCCTCGTGGAGACATTACTCCCATATTTTCCCATAGACTCCCATTACTTTCCAATTAATAAAATCAAATTAAAGAATAACTTTCAAAATCTCAGACTGTGTTCAAAACTGAGGCTCTCCCTTAAGAAAACACGTCCCGATTTTCAATCTCATTATACACAAAAATAACCACGTCCTTTCTCTCTCTCTCTCTCAATTCCATCCTACCATATTCGATTAACCAACCGTTGAATCAAAAGGATATTCATGCATCAGTCATGAAAAATTTCCATTTCTCCACCGGAGCAGAAGAGTGACTTTAACATCCCCCTAAATCACGAAGGAGAATGTGAAGGTCCGCGCGAGAGAGAGAGATAGAGAGAGTTAAGGAAGAAAATCTGGGTGCAAGGATTGAGGAGAGAGAGTTAAGGAAGAAAATCTGGGTGGGAGAATTGAGGAGAGAGAGTTAAGGAAGAAAATCTGGGTGGAAGAATTGAGGAGAGAGAAAGAGAGTTAAGGAAGAAAATCTGGGTGGAGAAATTGAGAAGGAGGAGATTTACACGGTGGTATATTTCCAGTTGGTGTGGCGCTCGAGGAGTTGAAATACTTGCCAGAGTGGGTAGATTGTCTGCCGGTGGAGGGTTGCGTGGTAGCGGATTGTGGTGCCCTGGCGGTCTGATCCTCGCTGCTGTGGCCACTGCTCGTGGCACTCATCGGACTATCCATGCTCCTTGCGCCGTTGTTCACGTTGACGTTGTTCCCGGCGCTGGCAAAACCGCGCGACGTCACCGGGCTCGGACTGGGAGAGAACAACGAGTGTCCAGCCGAGTACGCCTGAGTGGATTTTGTGTTTACGGGAGAGATACACGTGTTCTCCAGCGGTATACGACCCCGTGACTCCACGAGTCCTGGCGTGCTCTGACATCGTCCCATTGTGCCTGAAAGTTCGTATCGCGTGTATAGAATGCGGCACCGAGGCAGAATTACAATTTCTACATGGGAAAAGATTTTTGTGTCGAGTCTGATTCTACGTAGGACCGCGGAAGGTTAAATCTCTTTCCGCCGCTATTGGAGCCTATAGGCGCTTTGAAAATTTCTTCGCATTGTGCTGTTGGAGCCTTTTGGCACACTTCCAGGCTAATTTAACCCTTAATTTTTATCCTCTGCACACTCTACCCACGTTAATTCGATAAAACAAATTTTCAAATGTATAACGGGTAAAGAAGAAAATTTTGCGACCTTTGTGGAACGTCTGAATCCGCCACGCGCGTTGTGTACTGAAATTTGGCGCAGCGATAGGGTTGAGGGAACGTAAACTTGATAACAGCGAAAGTTATTTAAAAGAATGATAACAAGGCTCGAAGATTTTTACTAAAACTACACACGTGGAAATTTTCTAGCAAACTAATCCTTCTAATTTCTCAAAAAAAGAAACTCAAGTCGTTTGGTCCAATTTTAAAAAAATTGTTCTGTTTCAAAGGATGTGCCATTACTTTTTCACCCACTGTATGTACGTACGACCTTGATTTTCAGTGAAATAGACGAATGGTGTTTATTAGGTTGTTGCAGATTTTAAACGAGTTCGAGGTATCAATGAAACTTCTTCCACGTCCGTAGTTTTGGTAAAAAATGATATTTGTTAACCCTAGAACGGTCTTCGGGTCTTTTCTGACCCGTCGCCTTTTTATTCCTTTCTAAAAATTTTTTAATTAATAATTTTAATTTTTTCTAAACGTTTGCTGTTATCAAGTTTATGTTCCCTCAACCCTTTGCTGTCCTAAGTCGAATCACTCGATACAGGAATTTTTGCACCTTCAGATATCGTACAATGATAAATTATAAATTACAAACGACAATAATTGAAAAACTTAATATTCTATAGCTAATATTACGTCGAAATATCGAAGTAAACGCAAAATTACACGGTACTGCCCAATAGTGACCAAACGAGTGCGAACTAACTGAACTATTCACGCCGCAAAGGGTTAACGTTACATCGAAAGTTGATTATCTAGGTTCGTTTCTAAAGAAAAATGTTCGAGAACATCCGACCGAAGTATCGTGTTTTATTTATTCGTAACGTTCCACTGAAAAGCGATTTGGTATTCGAAATTTGATTTCATAAAAACGTTTACTTGCAGTTGACGTTGCATGGTGAGGTTCTTTGTGGCATCAACGCTATTCGATTTTATTTTCAGGTTCCCCCGCCTGGGAGCTTGTTGCAATTTCCGTTTTTGTAAAGGAAACACGGTTTTTATTGGATCGTGATATTTAGAAAGGCAGAATTGTTGTGAGTGCAGTTCTTCTTTCAAACGAGTTATGTAAAAGTACTTTTTACGCTTTTACATAATGTTGAATGTTAGAGAGAAGGTAAATGCAAACAGGAGTTTAACGCAATAATTTCATCGGTACTTAAATGTTTCACACGAAAGTATTGGAAAAATTGTTTGCAACGAAAAATAACAACGAACGATTTTTTTTTAGAAAAGTTCGAAAATACAGGAGATACAGAACGTAGATATGATTACAATCCAACTTGACTGGAAAACTTATGTCTTCCAATTGTTCGTCTGTAAGTGACTGTAATAATAAATTTGTAAAACAGCATTTCGACTGTTTCATTCTTTTTTTTATATAATACGAAGAATCGATTCCTCGTCCTCGGGGACAAGAGTATTACCTCGGCAATGCAGGCCCGCGCCCTCACTTCCTGGGACTTTCCCAGGGAAAAGGGGCTACTTAAGGGAGCCCCAAAAAAGGCACGAGGCCTTTTGTCGTAGACTCGCGTCGCCTACACTTCAAAATTAGGCTAAGCGTTATCGGATTCAAATACATATATTTTTACTAAACAACTTGCCCGAGTAATTACTTTACACCACGTCACTTCCAAAATGAAAAAAAAATTATTTTATTCACTAAATATTATACATATATTATACATGTATTTTTCTGCTTTCAAATTTTCCGTAAACGCATCACAAACCCCAAGTCTAACGATAACAAACACTTGAGTAATAAAATCGAACCGTCATCCAGTGTTTTATGAACATCGCTGCCGGTCTGTGAACGCGTTAATCTAACGCGCGACTCTATCTACGTTTCATCAATTTCTATGACGTTGTTTTATCGCGGAAAAATATCAACTGTAATCTAATTCCTTGAACGAGAATGCTTCGGTTACGCAACACAGCCGAGCAACCACGAACGATGAGCCAGCCAACGATCGAGCTTCGAATAAAACACGGCATGACGTATTGATGAAGATGAATGGTTTCCGGAGCTCCTCGATCCTTTGCTCGACCGTACTTCATTGATCCGGAGTGCGTGGATACACGGCGTGGCGTTAACGGTACGGTGGGATTTGTAACGCGGAAGGATGACGTAAGAGAGGTGGGCGTTTTCACCTGTCCATTCAAGGATCTTGTACGATTTAATCGGGACGAAGTAATTTGAAATTTCCGAAATGACGTTTTTCTGTGCTTCTAGGTAGATTGGGGATTTTTGTGCCAATTTATTTTTTGGGGAATGTAATTGGAAAGAAATAAATAGTAAATATTAACAGTGGGTTTAGGGGACGCGTTTCGAATTTCACGAGGAAAATTACAGATTTCTCTCTTATCACTTACGCGTATTATAAATTTTGTATAAATATATAATATCGCGTAGTTTCGTTTGTGAGTTAACAGCGTATAGTATGTTGTTTTAGAAAGATCTTGCGTGCGTTTATTTACGAAAAGTGAAGTATTTTGTGTAATACTTAAAAATATGTTTTAAAAATTTTAATTTTTTGGAATATTACATTTATTCAGATGAGATGGAGTATACGAAAAGTGAAAGAATAACGTAATAGAAATTTCAGTATTGAGAATTCTTTAAAAATTTAATTAGAAATCAGTTCAATTCAGATATTTGTTATCAATTAATCGCAGCTTATCTGATATTCAACAGAGAGCAAGGAAGTTCGAAAGCTTGGAAAAAGCGTTGAAGCCAGAGAAATTCGGAGGAGATAAATGCTTGTTCGAAAGAAAATGCACATTATTACGGTACATTAATAATCTAGCTGATATAAATGATGATTAATATTTCAACTGCGGGTTCTGCCGTCTCTCAAAACAGAGATAATTATACGTTAATAAGATTCGTTAGTATAACAGGTGGTAATGGTTCTAACGTTCTCCTTTTTCCTTTAATCATCGTAATAAATACTATTTTCCATATTCAAAGTAAAACGACAGCTGCTAGAAATCGTTAAAAAATTCTAATTACCAATCAGTATATCTAATAGATACAGCTAATATCTGATCTGTCGCGCAATGTACACAATTTTTACAACAAACTGAAATTTTCACCAGGTTTAAATTTTCAATTTTCACGCAAGTTTCTCACTGAAAATTTTCACGCAAGTTTCTAATTTACCCTTAAGAAACTCCAGTTTTACGACACGTCTTCAGCTATTGAAGGCGAACGAAATGAAATTCTACGAACTTTCAGTGATAAAAACTAAGAATTCTCCGGCGGGAAGTATACGAAAATTCAAATTAACGCGCCAAAATGTCGCGAACCCGGAAACAGAGCTTTTTTCTTCACGACCGTCATAATTCGTTTCGAAGAAACAGAAATATCGAACTTTCGTCGTTTCGAATGAACTATTATACTTAAAGCATACCAAATTATATAATAAAATGTGAACCTAGACATTAAGTCGCTAATAACCCATAAATGTGGTTGATGCGACTTTAAAGAACCAATTTAAAAAAAAATAGAGATATACATTTGCGACTGAATTCTGTGCAAAATTCCGCGCTTCGGATTATTACGATAATCGTCCTTTACGATAACTTCTCTACCGGCAAAGCGTAACACGAAACTCGGACTCTTTGAAGAACGCGATACCTAGGATTGCGGTAGAAACAAGATAAAAGTGAAACGTATCAACGATGACTTTTCCCGTTGTTCCACATCGAACCAAGCTCTCTCGCGTGTGTTTTTCCTCCTTCTCTCCTCTCTTGAAATTCATCTCAAGCTTGTTCGCTTTGTTCCCGCGGTTCGAGCCCTTTTGTTTAAGAACGGCCCCGTACTTCGGCAATGCCATCCAATCGTCCCTCATTTTCACCGCGGCGAGCTTCTTTAATTAAGCCACCGCCTTTCTCATTGTGCAGTCTCACTGCAGTCGTCGAGGATTACGCGCAAGCGTCCACGAAACTACACGTGTGTACACGCGTGTCGCAAGTTTCGCCGCCTCGAAGTATCCGCAGGATTCGATTCTCTCGTTCGAACGTTCGCGTCGCGAAGGTATAGTCGACGGAAGAAATGTGGCGGGGTAAATTGGAACGCTGTGACCGGCGATGCGAAGATTAGCAAGAGCGTTTAAAGGGAAAAGCACTTGATTTTTCGGAAATTTAAAACGAAGCAAGTGTTACGTGTATCCTTTTGCAAATTTTTGTGGTTATTCTGTCGTCTTTTGAGAACGTAAAAGTATTTTTTATAAGTGAAAATATACGTTTGTTGTGAAATAGGAGCACCGTGAAGAGAGCGCGTTGGAAAATGTCCTTTCCGATTGGCTGACTCGATATCAGACGTTGTAATTATTCAAAATACAAAGTGCGAACGTATTCTTAATCTGTAGACGTGTGGCTATCGTCTGGACTAGGATGACAAAGAAATATTGAGAAATAAAGAAATGGCAGGGTTTCGAAGAAATTGCTTTCGATTCTTAACAAAGAAAGTGATGGTTTTTTTGATCGCAAAGACTGAATTTTGGAAATAGTTGTACAATTCTGGGTCAGACGATGAAGCAACATCTAGTGAATATACCTGACAAATTTCGAGTGGATCGGACTTCTGGTTTCTTGGTAATCATGTCGGCCAGTTTCGAAAATGCTGTTTCGAGAAAAACGGCGTTTAAAAATCCCTTCCTCTGAAGGCATACATCTTTTGAGATTGTTTCAACCCGTCACAGTAGGAAGACCCCTTAATTCAAATAAATTTAAAATTTAACCCCTATGTTAATAACCGATAATTGTCGTCCACTTTAAGTAGTTTTCTCATAACAAAATTCTACATTGTTATCAATTTAATTATCACCACTCGATCGTACTCAAAAGCCGGAAAAAATTCATTTCTACACCTGTAATACACATCTGAGCTTCTATTTTCTACACTCGAAGCGTGAAATATAATAGCTTAGCGAAAATCGTTTCAAGCCCCAGCAAATTTCTCGGTGAACTTAGGTGCTTTTTTTTTTGCGAATTTATAATTACCGCAAGACTTGCTTGCATGGAGTACGGTATAATGAAATAACAGCCTGTACACTCAACTCCTTTCGGGTAAATCATAGCCGCAAGCTTGTTCAGCCTTCCTTAAAACCTAGATGGTGCTAAAGTTCGTGATAGACGAGCATGGCTTGCCACACGCAGAGCTTCCTTCTTTTTTACAAGCTTTTACATTCCATATTTATGACCCGTAAAATTTTCGGAGGTTGTTATTTACATAGCAAAGACGCAAGCATATTTTTGTCGGTGAAAAACTGACGTGTGCATGTGTGTGAACTTGAGAACGTGGTGAAAATATGAAAAATTAGAGCCTCTGGTGTAAACGGAAAATTTCTAAAAATTCTGATTTTTCTTAATAAATTCGCCAGTTTAACAGGGTCACTGCCACCGACGCAGCATGTGCGGACGAAAATGTATCGCCCAGCGTGCTATCGATTCTCTGGTGGCAGCGAACGTGTTGAATCAACGAACCATTACTAACGTAGAGCTTCGAATTGAATAATTTCCGAGTAAAAATAATTCATACTCACAATACAAAGATAATTAACCCTTTAACCTATGACAACGTGTCAGACTCGTGGCAGAGATTCTGGTGAAGATGTGAGAAAAATAGTTACTTTAGTAAGAAAAATTCATTGTAATTCTAACTTTCGTTTGAATTTCTAAGACTGAAGATTACTAAATGTAATTAATCTGTGACAGATTAGCTTTCGTTGCCTGATACCTACTAAAAAAGCAAATGGCTGACGCTTAGATGCATAGACAGAAAGGCAATCATACGTTAAGGGGTTAAAAAAACAAATTTAATCCTATCGAATAGTAACACTCGTGCAAATTTTGCAATGGCGCGAATTCAAATGCAAATCACGTTGAATTACGTTCAAGCTACGATCTACTAAACTAAAATCTACGATCACTTTAACGAGGCTGCCATAGAGAAGCTCATAGAAGATCGAAGAAGTTTGCGTTGGTGAAGAACCGAGAAGGGACAACGGGGGAGAGGAGATCAAAGGCATTTTCGAAGGAATCTCGATGCTACAGTGTGCTGGTCAACAGGCGTGACCAAGCAGTGGTGTTTTAATTAATTAATCCGGAAGTCGAGCGTAAAGCAAACGCTGCTTCTTGTCTTCTCCTTGGTCCCGCTACTCGCGAAAGAAAATTCCAGCTGCTAAGGTTACACGTTTTCCAGTGACAGTAAAAATCACAAGTGACATTTTATTTTGTCGGTTCGCAAACACGTTTTCTGATTTCTTGATTTTTCGAAGAGCTCCAAGGTGTACGGAATTTTATAAACAAATTTGGAATAACGGAACGTTTCTTGAGAAAATTTTATTCAGAGAAAAGTACGACTTGGCTTTCGAAATAGATCGTTTTGTTACACTTTTAACCCCTTTACTTATGACTTCTTTTCGTGATTACACATCTAAGAGTCAATTTTTCACCGTTTAATTACCGCATTAGATTTAAAAAAGCTGCATTTGGTAATATTCGATGTTGTAAATTAAAATGAAAGTTGCAATTGGAATTAATTTTCCTTACTAATACTTTCTTGTTTTTGTCGCATCTTGACCAGAATCTGCGTCACGAGTCTGACTCGTTACAATGCAAGGGGTTAATTACTACTCTACTTTTCATTTTGTGTTACAATTTTGCAATTAATAAATTCTAAAAAATTCTCACCTTTCTCGCGAAGCGCCTTCTTCGATTTCTCCAGTTTGTTCCACGCTTCCTCTTCCATCTTGGACCTAGCAGCAGGAAATTCCTTCAGCACGTCCAACAAGTCCTCCTTGTTTAGGACCAAGAGGTCCGTGTAGCCCACGGAGCGGACGCTGGCTGTTCGACGGTTACCTGTATCGATGTAGCCGTTTATTAGTTATCAGGATACGAGAAGCTTTCTCTTATACACGCTTAGAACCGATCAATCATTCGATCGTTCCTTAATTTCCACACACTGTTACCGTGTGAGCCTATCCTTAAACGTCGAGTGTACCTAGCGATACATCCTCGATACCATATCAAAGCACAACACCTTGGCTCGTTAGCCTTAAAAATCATGCTCGACAAAATTTCACTGGAAACCGACAAATTATGTTTTTGTTTCGTACGTATTGGTGTTTGTTTGTTCGATAGAGATTTCAGAGAGAGAGTAAGAGTATTTGAAAAGTGGCGGGAAAGTTTGTTTCCTTTTGAAATTTTGCGCTGTGGTCTCGTGAATGTGTGCGGTTTTTGAAGTGAAAAAATAGGTTATTTCGAAGAACGAATTTTTCGTGAAAATGTTAATTAACGAGTAAGTATGAACGAAAGCAGATATTGTTCGACAGTTTTGTGATTTAACCCTTTCGTGGCTAAATAGAGGAATGCATTGTTCCACTAGAGCACTCGAATGAAAATTGATCTCTAAGATGGGAGAAATATTCTTTCGATGAAAAAAAAATGGGAAAAAATTCAAAGGAAGTTTCACATTTGATTAAAAATTTTAGAGACCAAGGTATCATCTTACGGTCGTACTATTATGCACGTTTAAATGCATTTAAGTGTCAAATATGTACGTTCATGTCGAGAAAAGTATAAGTGATCTCGAAAAAGAAAAACCAGAAAAAAGTGGCATTTATGATCAAATTTTTCTTCCATCATATTCATCTTTTCGAACTGTTCAAATTGCGCATAAAAAAATTTTCTCGTAACACAACAGTCAGAGAAGATAATTAGGTGACCCACGATAAATTTTTCAGGCGAAACGAACAACGTTTCAACGTTGAACTGCTAACTTTCTATATCCTCGTCAAACTTAAAAGATTATCCTTTTAACTCTTCGTCCAACTTTACACTCGAGTTTTACACGGCGAATAAAGGAACGACGCGAAATGTCACTTTTTTCATCCTATTAGAGCGTAGAATTTTAAAGTGGGATTTCCGATTTTCGACAAACGCACGCGTCCCGCTTCCTTCTGTACTGCCACGATATGGAAATGCATCCTGATGTATATGGAAACACACCTGACTGTGTCTGTTGCACCTGCTTTGAAAGCAATCTGTCCGCAAACGCACGCGATCGATCTCCAAAATTGGGGTGGTAGAATTCGTACTTGTTTGCACTAGGAATTCACCGTGTTTACGACACGATCGCGCGAAGAATTTAAATTTTAAGATAACTTCGACGATCTTTCAACGAAAGACTAAACTAACAATCATATTTATTATTTTATATTTTTTTCATTTTTCCTTCAAACATAGGAAATTCGTCAATTTACACTATTCCTCTACCTTTAACAGTTTTCGAGATAAACTAAATTTGCCACCTCGAACTTTGAGACAAACTTTTGATTGCCGGTAAAAAAAGGAAAATCCAATATTTCTCCGAGTACTATCGTATACCAAATGTTTCGTTAATATCGATGATTATCACTTCGAGATGTTTCTTTGCAAGTATTAGATAATAACGTGTACTTAACATGTGGCGTCGCGTTCTCCTTTGATTATTCAAAATGTTCGCGCTAACGACTGTTACCCGCCAACTTAATCTTAGGTAACCAATTCGAAAATTTGTCTTGCTCGGAACGTTAGCAAATTTAGAATGCGCGACTCCGATCGCGACTCCTACTTGTGTCTCATCGAATGGCTGGAGAATGTGTTGTTCACACGAGAGAATCCTTGCGAATGTGTTTCTCGATCCCCGAATTTTTCTGGAGTCCTCCGTGACTCCCCCGCCAAGTGTAAGAAGGCACCGTTGATTGGTTTTTTCACGTACGCACAAATTACCAATCAACGTGCCCCTTGAGTGTCACTCACCCTTCCATTGCGCTCTTAGCGCGCTTTTCCTTGGAAGGAGTGGCGCCCTACCTGCGGGTGCGTGGAATCTTCGCTGTCCTCGCCAGGTCAACCCTCGGCCGAGAGTGCCGTTATACGCGCGTGTGGATTGACCCTTCAGGAATACCTGGTTTATGACACGTCTTCGGTTATCGAGGACGCGGAAAAGTCGAAATTCTAAAGGCATTGTTCTGTAAGAAATGACTTATTTTTTCGCGGAGCTACGAAGCGTCTTTGTTCTCAAAAATAACCTTCTCGTGCGAGCGTGCCATAAACCCGTTCAACGAAGACCCCATGCGTTCCGTACCTGCGCGACGGAATATAACACTTTGACGTCCGCTGTCACGTATATGTGACTTTACCGGCCGAGCGGTTTTCGGTTTTCGGCAGGCGTCACGCTGAAGTGACTGCATTTTCTTTTTTGACTGTAGAACGTGACATAAGTGGTTTGTATTCAATGTATTTTTCTTAAAAGATATATCGCAATTACACTCTAAAAGACGGCGAAAAGTGTCGGCGGTACGATCTAGGCGAGAGTCGCCTAGAAGAATGAAAGTGTTAAAGCACGATGTAAAATATTTTCGAAGTCTAAGTTTCTCAAACTTTAAGTGTTCCAAACTTCTACCATTTTACTTCGAAATGAAAATGGTAACTTATATCCTAGTTTCATATCCAAACTCCAGATTACGAATATTTTTACCATTTTTTTCCTCGAGATTACTTATCACCGTGAAAATCAAATATTTTGCCACGACACACATCTGTATGTGTAAAAAGAGTTCAAAGCATGAATGGTTTCATCGACACAGTGGTGTGGTTAATCCTGCTTCGCTTTAATTCCACTCTTCAAAATAACCCATTTCTTCGTTCTTCTCAAACGTGAATGTACTGCGTGAAATCCTTCTTCAATACCAGCCGAAACATTTACATTTAAGAAATTTCACACGTAAGTTCGAACACGAGAATGCATCCAGGTATCGTACATATGTTAACGAACTATCAACGGTGCAAACTTAATTGGCGAAGTGGTGAAAAAGGAAATAATTAACTGCGGTTCAATTGGACGCTTGCGATAGGGTAAAATATGTAAATAACAGTTCGAAGCATGCAACAATTTCGTATTGTGTACGGTTGTTAAACGCGGAGGAAATGTGAATTTATTCGAACGACCAATTAGCGCGACGCGCTTGTTAATGGTTCGAAGAGAAACGCAGTTATGCTCTTTCTTGTGTAAAAAGTGTACGCGTTAAGATTCTATTTTAATTCGATGGGAATTTAATACGTATGTACTGTAGAAACGCGAGTTACGAATTGCTGTTAATTTCGTTTCATCGGAATTAATTCTACTTTTGCGTCGTTTCTTACGGAATTATTCGCGATGATAATTGATTACCGATGACAAAATTGACACGATGTCGCTGATACTATCGAGATTATTCGCAATTGTACATTTCTGTACGGTGTTCAACGGGAAATTGTTACTTTAATTCATACTTCGATTTTCGTTTCATTTCCAAATTTCGTAATCGCAGAAATTTTTGAAAAAACTGCATTCGAAGATCCTCCGCGATGAATACTTGAAGAATATTTGAAAACAGTTCGAATTATCGTCACAACGCGTTTGTTTCTTTCACTCCTTCGATTTTCGTTTCCTTTGAAATTTCGTATTTGCCAAAATTTTTTTTCGCGATAAATATCACGTTATTTAAAGATCCTCCGTGACGAATATTTGAAAAACGTTTGAAGCATCTTCGTAATGTGTATGTTTTTTAAAAAGTATATTGCAAAACTTCAGGTGAATATTCTGTAATTATTTTCACAACAGTGCTGGGTGTTAATGATAAACAGTGTAATACAAAATACCAAGCGATTAATATTTAAGGAAGGTAGTCATATTCAATCTAAAATAGACGTAGAAAAATTTTTGCACAATTCATATTTTACAAGCAAAAAAGGAAAAAAAATAATTGCAATTCCTGACTATCCCTCCTGATTGAAAATGATCTATTTAATGACGTAGATCGCCTAATGTACAGTAAACTAACTACGATAATCAATGGTACGGACGAATACAATACGAAATCTGAGTGCAGATTAATCACATCTGTGAAATGAGCACGCATAATTGCAGCATTAAGTTACAACAATTATTAAGAGATTACGTTCAGAAATGGTAATGAAGAATCGTGAGAGGTATAGTAATACACGAACAGTGCACTCAATAACAATAAGCATACATACGCTACCGGCCAAAAGTTTCGAATCACCTCCCACTTTTCATCGACATTAAATCTGCTGCTAATTTCTTATAGATTTGAAGTTTATCTCAATTCTACTTTTATCAATTTATCTCGTACCAATTGATTCGAAGGATAAAAAATTCTCAAAGTCGCTGACTTTTTTCTGTAAATTTTTGTGTAAATTGCAATGCACGGTGATTCCAAACTTTTGGCCGGTAGTGAATATACGAACGCAAAGGAAATATTTGCCAATTTAATTATATGCAAAATTTCTTCATTTATCGTAGATTATTACTGCACTGATAACTGCTAAAAAAATAAGGTAAGTTAGCAAAATTATGTATACCATGCATCGTAGTATTTAATATAGAAAATTAAGATAATTTTGATTTTTCCATCGAATCGTACAATTTCTTCTGTACAAATTGATTTTTGCTATTAATTCTGCGGACCTGTGATATTTCACGTTTAGGAAGTTATTTTAATATGCAATATTTACACGATTTTCTGTCATCCTTTTATACCGGGTGGTTTTAGAAACTGGGCCAAGCTGTAAACTCTATTCGAAGTGAAGATGAAGAAAATTGATAGAAGGAAATGGCACCTTATTTAGTGACTTTCTATCCTTCTGCGTCGTGGTCTTTCTCGAAAGATATATCGAGGTACCAGGGAGATATGGTTTGTAATTTTTCTCATATGCTATTGTGATTTATTTTACATAAATTGAGCATTTCTTATTGTTCTGTGGTGAAATGTGTTTATCGAGAAGTGAATAACAGAATTTGATAAATGTACAGATGGAGTGTAATGTAAATGGAACGTTGATCAATTCTTAAAATGAAATTGATCAACTAAATAAACTCGAATGTTATCAAAAGTTAATGTAAAATTTTTTACAGATGGGATATACGGAGATTTTTCTGAAAATGAAGTAAATATAATAAACAAACTCAGATGTTGTCAAAAGTTAATGTAAAATTTTCTTTACACTTCATATAAGGTGTTCCAATATGTACATTCGTATTATAATAAAATAATTTTACGATATAAAATATCGTGCGTGTGAAATAATAAAAAAATTCGATTTTGTGTATAAGATATTCAGTATAATTAAAAATATACGATCGTACCTTCTAATTACGCTAATGCATCTTTAAAAAGTAAAAGATGAAATTCATGTTACGTCAATGGTGCTTTCAATTAGTCAAACTTAATTTGTACTTAATGAAAATGACATCTTAGAAATTTATGTGGTTTACATTCCATAAAAACTGAATCTATGTATTATTTAATAAATAAAATTGATGTACAATTTAAATGTATTTATTTAATCCTTTGTTTTTATAAAGTACTCCTATAAGTATTTTATCAGTCCAGTAAATGGAAAAATCAGTTCGATACCTCGAGAAAATCACACGTACGCCTCCATATCCTTAGAAAAAGATCTATTCAGCGTGAAATAAATTTATACCAAGAAATATGTGTCCAGTGATAGATAGATTGATGGAGAGAAAAATGGTTCCAAAGGAGAAATTCACTACTTTAACATCACTCTACGCTTATCGCACATCCGACAATTTAAAATCATTCATTTATTCCCAAATCCTCCATTAGCGACGTTAATAAAGTGATCAATCATGACCGACTGATGGTACGAATACTGAACACGATTCAAACTCTAATTCACCAAATCTTAAGGGATCTCTCTATTGCGACGGTCGAGAAATCAGTCGATCTTTCGGAATTTTTTGAAAGAAATCTACCAGATGGATTAATCTGAAACTTTGTACATTCATTAAAGTACACTTCCCGAATACTCGGTACTTTTTTTCGCGTTGAAATATTTCTTTATTTAAGAATGACAGCGATTCTGCCGGAGCGCCGAAAAGAAATTCCAATTCACCAAATCTCAAGCAATTTCATTTTACTTCCTCGCTTAGTTCCATCGTTCCACCGTTTTCCCTTATTTCACTGGACAGCGAAACGATAGTTTCTTACAATCGTCACGGAATATTAACATAATCGGCGATAACAATTAAAACGTGTACAGAAGAAACTGTCTTCCTACAAAAAGCTCGATGTAAAGCACTGTAATTTGCGTCTCACGCGATTACACACTGCAAATACTTCCTTCCGTCCAGTGAAGAAAAAATAAAAAAAAAAAATAAAAGAGGAGAAAGTTAAGTAAGTACACAAGTAAGTCTCAGCACGTCACAGAAGCAAATCGATCGGCGATACGAAACTACATCGTAGAAGGGAGTTATTAAAGAATGGATAAAGGGGAGCAGCAGCGTGTCCAACTTTTCAAATGGATGAATTTTTTTCTCTTCTGAACTAAGTGATCTAATTTTACTACGTAAAGCGAGGTGAAAAACAGGAGTGATTAAAAAAAAGGTGTATCTTTGTCCGGATGAGAATCGATCGACCGACACGTCCCACACTCACACACACACTCAAACACATGCACACACACACGATTGATTTTCCCTTCTGTCGCAAAAGAGAGAGAGAGAGAGAGAGAGAAAAGCCTTGCCTCGTGTATTTTCGGAATGTTCGTATTTTTATCACGGTCGAGGCCATGTTATAAAATATCATTTATTTTCGTACACGATATCCATTACGTTTCAGTAGGTCGTGTCGGTTTATCGGCTGGAAGACAATAATTGATAAAAACAGAGTGTGTGAGAGAGAGAGAGAGAGTGGGGCAAAGGCTAAAAAGGGCAATACGTGTCACGGGCCTTGTTCAAAACGCATCGACGATCTCGCAACGACTTTGTCCCATGGATTTTCTCGTTTTTTCTCTAATTCAGTTTCACTCATTATTTTGTTCGGAAAAATTGAAACAGACGAGAGACACAATTTTTGTTACACACACGCGGTCGTTGAGAGCAACGTGTGTGTCGTGGCCTCTGTGAATATGACACGGAAGGAGGAGGGAATATTTTTTTAAATAATTAGCATATATGCGAATGCATATTTATGACGAGCTTGGAACGAAATAACGGATCCCTCAATTTCATTTTTTTCTTTCCAGTTGAATCGTTGGTCTTTTTTTTATAAATTTTGTAACAGATAGCAAATAAACGAGGAAAATGAAAAAAGAGAGATTCTGTTTATCTTCGTCGGTGATTTCGTCGTTCCCTTGCGTATTTTTGTTGAGAGAAATTGTTTGCAAAATTTGTTATTTCAGCGAGATAAAGCGACATATTTTTTCTTTTTTATTCAAATAACTGCTCGAGTTTGAAGGTATTGTGTATTACTCTGAATCTGAATTTTTGATCCGTTATTTCCAATTTTTCATCGGTGTTATTGTGTTTTTATTACCGTTCATCTTTCTGAATTCACGAAATCACGATGAAATGGGGTATTTATAAAATCTGCGGGGAATAAGATGTGCGTTGAAATAAGAAAATAATCGAATCTGGAATGCAAAGCTGATTGTTTACGTAGATTAGTTAAAATGAATTTTAATCGAAAGGAAAATTGTTTCAATGAGAAGTATATAAATAATTGGAGGAATTATTCGCCACATTTTGATTTGTATTAGTCTGCCTTTAACATAAATTACACTCCTTTTTTTCCATAATTAAAATACTGTTCTGCTGTTATAATTATTACGGAATATTGAAATTGCGCTAGAAAAAATAGAAAGAAAAGTTTAATACAGTATGACGAAGTTTTAACTCGTTTCGTCAATAGTTACGCAAATTTTCAAATTTAACAAAACATTGTTTAATTATTCCGAAAATTTCAGACGTTTCAATTTTTCCTCAGTTTTTCATTAATAATAAATCTACCGAACACCTTCGAAATAAAGTAACGAATCGATCATCGTCAGAGAACTTTCTTAATTTCACCAGGAATTTCCGAGATTTGGGAAATCTGTTCGATAACAGCTAGCGAAAAGTATTCAAATGTGAAAACGAAGGGAGCTATTCAAATTGGAATAACAAAGCGAGTGTCGGTTATTCAGATTCATTGAATGCATGATAGCCATGGGTCTCTCTATATCGATACTGTACTACCGTACAATTTTTCTTTTTTTTTCTCGCCGATGTTTGCAGATGCAGGTTTAACGAAAACATTTTAAATGTTTCATCACAGAAAAGCCGGCGTTACAGATGAATTTCCATACTGTGATCAAAGTTATACAAAAAATGATCTGTAATTCGTTTCATTCCCTTGCTTGCAACAGCAAACAGACGAGTAAAACTAAAATTAATACGGTGTATTTAATTTGCACGAGAAAATGTGCGATTAACAAATTAGTGAAAACAGTGAACAGAAAAAAGAAATACACGAAAGAGTAGGAATAACGCGAGATTCACATAGAAATGGAGAAAATTTCAACTTATAGACCTTTCACACACTTACAATACAACTAACAATTTTCTTAATCTTCGAGAACGTATACTAAACTACCATTACCTTGCTACCTTCTGAAACATTTACCAGCATACCTGTATTCTTCTACTTCTCACAGCTCACGCCACATATTTCAACGCTAAGAACGACCTGCTGGGTCAAAAATGACCCATTAGCAATTTTCTCAAAGAAAGCCAAAAAATAGTGAATACAGTAATGTCTCCACAAGTGTCAGTCTGCAAGGAACCTAAACCTGACACTTGTAGAGTCAGGGACTACGTTTCAACATGTTAAAAAAAATTCCAGATGAAAAAAAGTAAAATTAAAGAAATTATATTTTTCTATTATGATTTGTCGAGCCGTGAAATCTCGTAAAGGGAACCGACTGGTGTAGAGTTACACGCTTGACTGACTGCGAGCGAGATAACATAGGCGCAGCAATGACGCAGACCTAGGCGTAGGACCGTCTATACTGACACTTGTAGAATCCAAACTGGCTGACACTTGTAGAGACATTACTGTATTCCATACATTTACAATTGTCGAACTTCATTTTCTGCCATGTACACTTCCATCTCTACCGATACGAATCTAATTTTTTCCAATCACAGTTGAGTTACATTAAAAATTCACTTCTGAAAAGTCGCCAATGGGTCACTCTCGACCCGGTCACCGATTCCAGCGTTGAAAACGCGTGGAACGTGCGTTTGTTCGTTGCGTGAACGTCGAACACGGGTTGTAGGTGGATATTCGACAATATAGGAACGTCGGTGACAGAGACAGTATGATAGTGAGAAAGAAAAAAGGAAGGAAGTTACTAGAAAGATCGGTTTTAGATCGGCTCATACCGGCTCGACGGCTTGCCCTCAGAGTGGTAAGAACGTGAAACGTGAAAACGTGATCGTGAAATACGAGGGAGACAGCTCACGGGGCCCTTGGTCCGCTTGGAATATTTACCGCACTCTTTACCTGCAGTCCCCATATTGAGTATGCTGATCTCTCCGAAGTAGGAACCAGCCCTAATTGTAGCTAGCACTGTATCCCCATTGTCAGTCACCACGTGCAGCCGGCCTTTGTTCACTATGTACATCTCCTTCCCTACCTCACCTGGAACAAAATTCGTGGCAACCTGGTTAACACCCTTTCGACTTGTGATTTTTCCAAGGATTCGCGCAAGTGAACGTTCGAGTTATTTGTTACTTCGACACATTGCCAACCGATGCGGTAGATCTACCATTTTCTACTGTATCGTTTACATAGAATATCTCGTTCTCGTTTCATCTTCGTGTTTTCAAAAATATTGTCGATGCAACGAACCATCGTTGAATTTTGCATTCAATCTTCCTAACACAGATTAGTTTAGCAGTGTTTTTAGAATTCGTTTTTGCAATCTTAGACGTCTGTTCAGTTACGATTCGTTCGGTTGGCAAAGTGTTGACAAAGCTAATGGTATCGTAGAATCCTTACAATTTGACGACTCTCAGACTTACAAATTGAAATTTAAATTTTGAATTAAAATTGATCCTTATTACTGTTATTACAGTAATTTGTGTAACTGTTTCTGTCGCACCTTCATCAGAATCTCTGTACGACTCTTTGTTATAAGGAGAGTGGTTAAAAGAGTTGTGATCCAAATATTTCACACCTGCGATTTTAACCCTTTCGTTGCTATCAGTCGCCTGTAGGCGTTTTAAAAATTTCCTAGCACTTGTAGCGCACTTTCTGAATTTAATACTTAATTTCATCCTTCACATACGTCCACCTTAATTTAATAAACCGAATTTCAAAACGATCCGGTCGAAACAATAAATTTTTCTGACGCACGTATTACTCTGTATATTTGATCGTTGGCGATTAAATTAAAAAAACAGAACACTCTAACATTTTTAAATAATAAATTACGTTAAAGACCGAAAGTAAAAGAATTTATCATTCTCGTTAAAAACAGGAGCTTTACATGGATCAGAGTGAAGAAACAAAATGAACATCGTGGATCCCTATTGTCGCAATTAACAATTACGAATTTTAATCCGTGAAATTAACGTTGGGAGAAGACATTATCGTGAAAATTTTCAGCACTAACGTTTCATTAGTACGCTTGCCGGATAATAAGGCATTGCACACCCTACTTGCATCTGTGACGGTACAAGCAGTTAGGTATTTCCCATGCTCGAGACTTCTCCCGTCTCTGTTATATTCATCATCCTGTGTCTACCTTGCTCAATTGCACTACTTACGTGGATTAAACCTACATCAAGCAACGTCAAAATCTGATTTTCTATGCATATTCCGAAAGGCACACTTACTACTTACCACGGGATTACTTCTCTTCGAATAAATTCCAAGATACACGGCGAAAGTATTGTGCACAAGTGAAAAAAGATGAAACAAGCGAACAATATTAAATTATTTTTACGTTTTAAACAGGTTTCGATAATTTTCTATATAAATATAATTGCTTAGGAATTTAAATCGAATTTAATTTTACAAGTAAATATTGTTAATTTTCAATTTTCTTAAGGTAGTTCCGTTATCTTTGTTACTTCAAATATTCACTGCTTTTATGAATAATGAGAAATATCAGTGGAAATTATTCAGTTGGAAAAATTCATCATTTTTCTACTTTTCTTTTTTCAGATTTTAAATTACCAACATATGGTAATGTATTTCTCTATATATCAAGTGTACAATGATAAATTAGTCGTGTTATATTTTTCACGATCTTTACGAAGAATTTCCAATGGCTTTAAGTGTTTTCTTTCAGAAATAGTCGAAGGTGTTATTGCTGCATTGAAAAACAGTACGCAACGTCCTTGAAAATATCGTGTAAATTCATATATTAACATAAATGTGTAATTCGTGTACACGTATGAATAATCATTAAGTGTTTGAAGTATTACTGCATAACAAAAGTTGTAACATTAATGCAGAATTGTATTCTTTAGAACAGCGTATAATACAAGTGTACTTAATGAATGCAGCAGAAAACGAGAATAAAGAGCTTTGTTTATGTTAATGCTGGTGTAGTCGCAGAAAAACTTTACAAGAATGCATCGCAATTTATATACAAGCCTTCTGTGGATTTATATAAAATAAAATAAAAATTTTATGCTACTACCTGATTCCTTTTCTGAGTTATGGTTATCTCTTTGTTACATTAAGGATTTTATTCTTTAAAGAAAATGAAAATACTTTACGCTGTTTTATCAAAAAAAAATATGGAACAGTTTCCTCATACGAATTTTTATTTCTGCAAAACTTAATTTTCAAGACAAACACTGATTAAACCTTCGCCTTCAGCCAGCCGCAAATCTAAAGTAACAACAATAATAATAAAAGAAAAAAATCTACATTTCATTTACTAATTCCTTATCACAACTCAACACTCGTCATCGATCACGATCGTCCGTCGAATATAAACTAAACAAGCAAAGTAATCGGATTAATTGCTCTTCGAATTTTTCCTTCAAATTTTCCCCTTGTTTACCACCCCTCAGGCGTACAAGCCTGAATTTTCCGCAGCAGGAAAGCTGCTCGTAAATCGAGCATCGCACGGGGCAGGCAATTCGTGCCAGTATATTAGAAGTTATAACTAGGTCGGAGGCGTTTCGTAGAGCGACGATTCTAGTCCCGACGAGAAAAGAACTTGCGAACAAGGCTACGTGATTTTCTAACTCAAGCTGACGGTCAGTATTTCCCCGAGACAACCGAGCAATAAGCGGGCGCGCCGCGCGGTTCGACTAATTCTCGCGAAATCCCCTTCGTACACGTCCTTCACGATGCCCGAAAAAGAAAGGTTGAAACGCAACAGGGTGGCTCGCGTTGTTGAAGAAAGTCGCGCGAGAAGTCGAGCGGAGGTTTGCGGGCGAAGTAGTAACGGTCGGCCATAAGTCGGATTGAACTACGTTGACGCCAACTGCGCGACAGTGATATAGTCGGAGTAAGGTCAAACTTGGATTAAACTGTGGCTGGTGGATGGGTATTCTGTTCTTATTGTTAATCATGCACATTTGTAGATTAGGTTCCTCGTGTACGCTGCTGTTCGTAGGTATTAGAGCAGGCTACAGCGTGGTTGGAGGATAATAAAATTAAAGAGAAAAAGTGCAATGAAAGGGAAAGAAAGGGAGTGCAATGAGAGGAGAGTAGGAATGGGTCAGTTAGAATTGTTGATTATAAATGTACATGGTTAGGTGAAATAGGTAGGCAAAGAATGAGTGTGTGAGTGAGAAGACAAAATGGAGGGTGAATGGATAAGGAAATAATATAAACCAAGTCCTTTTCATAGCCACGAGGGTGAAAATAAATTAATAAATCATAATAGAGTGTGAAAAGTAGTATGATTTAAATTGGATTTTTCCGAGAATGTAAATTTTTCTCGCGAGTGGTAGATTTGTATACGATGGCTTGGTTAAATTTCGTAAATTTGCAATAATTTTCGAATAATCACGATACCACGAATATTTTTCAACTGATAGCTATCATACGAGAGAAGTTGCTCTCTTTACCAAATTTTTTAAATTTGCAATGGTTTTCACGTAATGACGATACCACTTTTTTTTTTTAAATTGACAGCTATAATTATGTTTATATTATACGAGAGAGATTATTACCAGGATAAAAAAAAAAATGAAAAAGTCCCAATTTCGTGCTCATTTTCAAACTGAAAAAAAATTTGTTCCATGCGGTTAATGTAGAAGCATCTCTTCTTTCGGTATAGTAAAGGCAAAAGAGGTTAAAACGAATTTAAGGTGCAGTACACTCATATTGCAGACGCAAGTCGATCGCCAAACGGAATACTAAAATAGAGAGCTCTTTCCGCACGAACGATTGACGAAAAGAAAAAAAAAAAAGAAGAAGAAACACGCGATTTGTTTCGGGAAAGCTACGGAAAAGTCGGGTGTTCGTGGATGAAGTAGTAACGTCGGCTATAAGTCGGACTAAACGCGGCTGACGCCAACTGCGCGGCAGTGATGCACTCGAAGTAAGGTCGGCCATCAAACGGAAGCATCTAGCGCGGTAGGAAACGGCTGCTGCCACGTTCCAACAGTCATGCGGCAGTCGTTTCACAAGGACGATGAGAGACTACGGAGAGAAGGGAAGACGACGACTTCTTTTTCTGTTCATCCCTTTCGTTTCCATCCTCCAAGTCCTCCCGTTCTCCCGGGAGAAGGAAAATTATTTGCCTGGCTGCTCACGTTCGTTCGCACGAGCCACCCAAGAAATACTGACCGATCGCTGACGTATCTAACGAAAACCATTCCACGCTTCACTGGCTTTTGATTAAACCGACGATTTTATTCACTTAGATCTGTTTCGTTTCTCTCAATTTTTCGTTTTTTTTTTAGATGTGCACTTGAAAGTGATTCAAGTTACAAGATTGATTACGTAGTTTAGATATTGTGCTTTTTGTTTTGTAGGAAGAGTATCGAGATTCTGATTTAAGTTTGACTGAATTTTCATTATTATGGGATATTAGATTTCAGTGGAATTATTCGTTTCTTTTCATTTTCTCCTGTAATTTTCATAGGCGAATGTATCTGTTCTATATAGGAATTAAAGTATAAAATAATTCGTATTAATTGTTTATTGAAATAATTCAAAATTTAATTTGAAATTGAGAAGAACAGTTGGAGTTCTTGACTTCTCGAAATGAATGGAATCTTGTATATAAATTGTAAGGGTAAATGATGTATTCGTGCTAATTTCTTTCCCACGATATCATTTGAAATATTGAAATTTACGCCTCGAAATTCCAAACGTTCAACAGCGACAGAAATCTCAAGAAGCGGTCACGTCTGAGCAAGACAAAGATTGCTCGCGCTCCGTTATCAGGCGCACGTTTCGTCGCTAAACGACGAAAGCGCGAGCTGCTGAAAAACTCCCGGGGAGATAAGATTTCATAATGAAGGAGGGGAATTTTTTTTAGCAAGCTGTAGACAGTCACTCGGCTTGAATAATTCTACCGATCGGCGTTGGCGGCCGGTTATCTCACGGAATAAAGTATTTCGCTCATAACTGCGCCTTCTGGATATGCTATTGGCAACGAGGCCAAGTGGAAAGGGTAGGCAATCACTTTTCAACCCCCTGCTAGCCAGGGTACATCTCTTGGCAGGGTTCC
>NW_017100404.1:1952804-1962058 GCF_001263275.1 Habropoda laboriosa | reverse complement strand
ACACACAAAAAGAAACACACACAAAAAAGAAAAAAGACACAGGAAACGAAAAAAAGAAGGAACGAACGGTGAGAACAAGGCCGCTCAAGCAGGGCCGTTTTGGGAGCAAGAGCGCCCCTTTTTTGCCCGCGAGGGCAGAGCCGAGAGCGGTGGGCGGAGCGAATGACGTCGACAGTCGTGAAAGGAGGGGGGAGCAGCGGTAGTGGTGGGGAGTGTAAGCTCGTAAATAGGCGTGTGTTGGTACGTTCGTGAGGCGTTTAGTACTATGTAGACCAAGGTTGGTATCATTGAAAGGTTTTATCTATTCATTTAGTCACTATAGTCCATTCGAAAATCGCAAAAATTGAAAAACTAGCACTTGTTAACAGAGGAAGAGTGTAAGTTTGGCGCGGTGCTCAGGAGTTTGCCCGAGGGGCGGTGTTTCACTTGCCCCGCCCAAATCTTCCACCAGGCGGTGCTACATGATCCGATTCGTCGATGTTATCGTGTCAGAGAAGGTTTTTGGGGATACGACCCAATCAGACCCACATTCCTTCCACGGGCAAACTCCTGAGCTCTACACAGTACCATTGCTGACTTTTTTCAACACATGCCTATCTTCGAAACACAGTGCTCGCTCGCTCTTCGGTCGGGCGATCTCTACAGTTTTTGGCCAAAAAATTAGGGCCACTCAGAATTATCAATATCTTTCGTGTTTCGACAATATATGGAACTCAAACACTGTCTTGTTGAATTGTGAGTGGCCCTAATTTTTTCGCCAAGGGCTGTACTATATTCGTACAGTTCCCCCTCCACAGGATCGTTGCTCATGTAGGCGTGGCCTACTGCTCGAAGCAACTTCGCGAGTGGTCCAGGGGGCAAGAAGGCGTTTTTGTACCACCTACCTGTGCGACAAATGTAATCGCCAGGTGAGTAGAGAACGTGCCGCAGTTTTAGCACAAGCTCGCGCAGGAAGCCAGCCTCCGTGTTCTGAAAGATCGACATCTTCTGCAGCGTGTCCAGGTACACGTGTATCGCGACCTCAGCTTTCAGTTTGTCTGCAACGGTTCCAACGATAAGATTATTTTAGGAGCTGCAACTTTTCCGCCTCCTATCTGTTCCGTTCGTTCGCTGTGAAATCTTGATATCTCTCGAGTGGAACGGGAAGCTTCGAGCCGAAAGATGCAATTCTCGAGACTGGAAAGAGCTTCCGCGAAGGATTCAGAGGTTGGTTGATCTTTACTTCTTCTTCTTCTACGCTACCAGCGCGTTGTTCAGTATTTTCACCGATCAGCGAGTTTGCAGGAAATATCTGATATATACGAATTCTCGATATTCGGGTATCGCGAAAGGGTTAAATGGAAAATATAAAAATGCAGTAATACGGTAATTTCGAAAACGTTAACAGTGCAACACAGAGAAAAGTATGTGTAATTTTTCTTGGTAAAAGTACCACTTTAAAATATAGAGAACACAATCGATTTGTCAGATTTTATTCTAAAGATTCGAACTTTTAAAATAGATACAAATCAGATCACTCGTTTCGAGAAAGTCACAATGGTTAGGAAAACATTCACGTGAAACAATTAGAAAATTACTTATGATCGTACTCTATGTCCGAGCAATTAGCGAGAGTGTAAGAAAAACTGCAAATAGAGCGACGAGGATTCATCAATCGTAAGAGCATCGTGCTTTTGTACAGCAATGTTAGATTACATACGACGAGGACCATTTTCATGAAAAAATTTCGGAGATAGGATGGTCTGTTTTACCTCGTCCTCTTTGCTCAGTGGACCTAGCCTCTACCGATTACCATTTGTTCTGTTCCCTTTATTTAAAACGCTTCAAATGGGAAAAGCATCACGAGTGACAAGTCCAGGAGTTCGTTGTAGAAGCTTTTTCTTTCCATGAAAACAAGCCAATATTAACGAGCAGAATCAGCAAACGGGAATAGGAAAGGGTTCTCTATTCTGTATAATGGAGTATATATTTGAGATTAAATTGTAAAATTGCAAATAAATTGTGAATCAACCTAATATGCAGCTATTTTAATTGTTATTATTCTATAGCTTCTATATAACATCTGAAACAAAAATTTAAACATTTCTGTTCTGTACAATGGGGTATATTTTCGATTAGTCACGGATCAAATTAACATGCTGCTATTTTAACTGTTATTTTAAAAATTTTCTCAAAATTGAAATTTTTGACGCTCGAAAGATGTTTACAAAGGCGAGATTCAGCGATAAACCGTTGAACAAGGAGGCTTCGAAACAATGTACATTTTCGTCGAGTAAAATAAGAAACGAAGATTCCTGTGTGCATGATTTTAATGAAAGACGAAATAAGATTGCTGCAACGGCGGAATAAGGTAAATCCGGTGAAATAAACCTTAATACTCAATTCATATTTATGAGGAGAAATAAGGAAAAGAGAAGAAGGAATTACTGAGGAGGAAGAACATCGTGCAGGATGCTAAATGCTCTGGAAAAGGTTGTAGAAATAAATTGATGCACTTCCAAGTAGTATTTACCGATTTGTGCATACGTGAAATCGTTAATAAAACATTAATATATGTGTCACCTTTTTTCTTTTTTAAACCAACTTACAAAATTTTACGTACCCTTTTGTATACCTTTTTATACATATATATATATAGTAGATGGATTTTCTATAATTATACAAACTATTTTATAAACGTGAATCACAATAGAGTTAATTTCATTAATTATAAAATTCATTTTACTTACTGTGGAAATAATTCGATTTGAGAAAGAAAAATTCAAGATTTTCATTTAAACAACAGCTACGATTCTTTAGGTAGAAATTTAGAAAGAGACTTACCGGGAAGACAGTTGATAGCCTTATCCTCCTCGGAACACTTCTGTGTTAACCAAAGATAGTCGAACCACTTGATCACCTTTATCTGAAGATCCTGTGGCACTCTCCTCAATCTCATGTACGCTTTCACGCCGTCCAGCTTTGCTGCAACCGACAAAAAGTGAACATAGGTTATTACACGTGCGATATATATGTGACGTTAATTAGTTTAAATAAAAATTTCATCGATCATTGGCGAAAGATAAAGCTGAAATTGAAGATTAGGTATTTCTGGGTTTCATCTGGTTTTATCATCCCTTAAAATTTTTTGCACCTTTTTCGAGAACATTCTGTAGAAGAAATGCATTTTTTAGTCAAAATTGTCTGCAGAGAAAATTGTCTTACTTAGAAAATGTAATAAAGAGAGGCAACCTAAATGTTTGTAAAATATTTACAAAAATATACCTTTTTGTTTACACAACACAAATTTTTAATTTACCATCCCTCAAAAAGATCTTCTTCGTTTATCACACGTTTCGTGCAAATCGCAAAAAATTTTGCAAAAATAATAACAATTCACTGCTGAATTTAATTTTCCCGAACGATGCACTTCCCATAGATCATTCTAAACGATCCTTTTTTGAAATCGAAGCGTAGAATATATCAAATGCAAGCAAATATTAGAACACATTCTATTTTATAGGAAAAATGAAATTCGCTGAAAATTTCATACGTGAATATCTCGCGATAACTTCCTCACAAAGCTGATGTTTGACGCTTGAATTAATTAGTGACGTCTGTATGGGACCTCGGGAGAGGCAGGAGATTTATCAATGTACCGAATAAAGCTCTCTGTACATATATATATGTATATACATCACAATGACATTTCGTTGAAACTGATTTCGCTAGGCGCGCTAGTTGGTAATTTATGAAAATTAAATAACAGGGCGCCAGGCGGACATTATCGCGTCCTCCTGTGGCAAATTCGTTGAAATCATACGAGACCGAATGCATCGCGTCCGAATTCTGTTTTTACGGATGCTTTCAACCTGCTCTCTTCTCATCGTGTTAATGCTTTTATGTCCCAGGTTTGCCGGCGCTGAGATAACAACGAAAATAAATAACGCAAACTGCGTTAAATGCAAGGACGTCATTTAAATTGTATCAGATTTTGTGGAGTAAATGACAATTCTCGTAGGTGTCTATTGAAAATAACGAAAGACACCGTTTGCATTATCATTTGCAAGCTCGTAGATCAACAAGAGAGAACATATAAATCTCTGTATTCCAGGGACGAAGTGTCTCTTTTTTAATCTCACAAACGAGAAAATTCTAGCTCGTGCAGATTTTTCATCGAATTTCAACGTTATTGCGAGGACAGTTTATCTAGACTTTACCTGAAAATCCCATTGAACGGGTTTCGACGTGCTTCTGTGGATTTTTACGAGTAGGAAGGTGTAATATCGTTCCGCGATTTACGCTGGATTTTTATCACGAGATAAGTTCGTAAAATTGCGTCGCCTCGTGGTGGCAGTTTCTCCGCTAGACACGGCCCTGAGATAGGCGCCGCGTGGAAGCCTGATCTACGCCGGCGCTCGAAAGTTGCCTGCTTCAGGGGCAATTTGCAATTGTCGATAATTCGTAATTAACGAAGACACGGACGAAATTTCTCCATCTACAGTTCACATACACAGAGATTTGCACAAAAATTGATTAACAATTGGCAAGAAAAATGAACGAAACAAAAATTTTTAATGCACCATGTAAACAAAGGACTTTTTCTTCAATTCTTCATAGGATCGAATGTTAGAAGGCAGATTTATTCTTCGTTGTTTCGTTGATAAAATTATTTCAACATTTTTAGCGATATAATAGAATTGCCTATGTAGAGAAGGGAGAGAAAAATTTTAGGATAACTCGAGAAACTTCTCCTTCCAGTCACCTGATGATATCGATTTCACCTATCTGCGATCGATCGCGAGCGCCTTTGCACCCTCTTCGCGTTAATAAAAACAAAAAACAAAAAAAGAGAAATAGCGGGGCTGACTCCGTAGAACCTTAAGCGGAGAAAAATATGATCACTTATCTAGAGAGTACTGTATACAGTAGAAAATATTTCTCAATATACGTTTTACGACAACGTGATAAAAAACTGCCGTCTTTAGCCCTTGATACTGCAACGTGTTAGGTGAGGAAGAAGTGGAGAAGGGTTACTTATAATCGCGCTAAATTTGAACGATTTGGGAAGAAAGCAAATGTTTAAAAATATTCTTCTACGACGTATCTGAAAGCACATCTTAATGTAACTCTGGTTTTCTTACATAAATTCATTTCTCTGCATTGTTTCACATATTGGTCAAGTGTGATTTTAAATTTACACATATAGACACATGTTTTCCTAAATATTTCATTTTTACAGGATTTCATACGAATGAATTAACGCAGTATTTTTTAAATATTTAATAAATTAAAAACGTATACAGACATTGTGATAATGACTTATAAGTTACAAATTCTTCTTCAAATTTTCTTAAAGTATTCTATATCCTTACACATATCACTCACTAGTTGTACGTTCAGAAATACTCATAAATTTTTCTCCTTTCCAAATATATCCCCTATTTAAAACACCTCTATAATTCATAAACAAAACTTGTTTAGCATTTTTTTCACGACCAAAATACTCTTCGTTTTTTTATAGAACGTATTGCAAAGTTTGTCTTTGTTAAAGAAAATGACGACAAATCGTGAATTAACGTTAATGAACAATGTGTCCATTCTATTGTCAAAGAACGACTGGAGAAATTGTTTAAAAGATTCGATCGATCGATTCTAATCCTTCGGAAGATACGTATGCTTACGTGTTTCAGAAAGAGTTCTGCTTTATTCGTAATTTACATTGATCCCAGACTTCCCGATACATACTTGGATAATCGTTGTCATATATGCACGCGACTCCCTTTGAATACAGGATTTTCAGCCCTCTGAGATTTTCGAGAGCGTATCGTGTTCTCAACGTTCCGCCAGTAATTGAATATTAATGACTTTAACAAGCCCTTGATATAATTAGTAGACATGTTAGCGAAACATTGGGATCACTTTCCTACAGGACGCGGATCACGTTCGGAAGTTTCGGGGAATTGCATTTCGTTGGGAGAGTTTCAAATATCTCTCGGTACATTTGCATATATAAACTCTTGCAAAAATTAATTTCCAATTATGTAATTTGCTGTTTAAATCGTATCGAATGCAACGGTATTACGCGATCCATTTTATAAATTTTTTTAAAATACGTATGAAATGATTTGGAAGAAAGAGTGCTCGTTATGACTCACTGATAATCAAAGAATGTAAGAAAATTGTTGCTGAAAATTACTGTTTTTTTTTTATATGTTTTCAATATCCTGCAAAGAGATAAAACATTTGATCGTAAGTTAGTACTTAAGCTAGCAAGTTTTGAAATTCCTCGTAAGAAACTTAAAAAATTTCCAAATTTTTTTCCAATTCCTCGATATTCCAATTCTGATCACTGATTAGTTATCAGCACGGTTAATTAATGATCAAAAAATTAAAGTATGAAAGAAACGAAGAATTGTATCATCAGTTAGTACTCAAGTTAACAAGTTCAAAATTCCTTGTTAACAGTAAATTCTTATAAGTTGTCGTTTAATACTAATATCCTAAAATATAAAATTTCAAAAAACTTCCAATTCCTCGATATTCCAATAAATTTGATCACTGATCAGTTATCAGCACTCTTAATTAATACCCAAAAATTAGAAAATCAACAAGGTGAAGAATTTTATCGTTAATCAATAACTCTCGAGCTAGCAAGTTGCTCTCCAAAAAGCATTTTAAAAATTCCTCGTTGTAGTATACTTTTACACACTGTCGATCAATATCAATATTTTCCATTTTTCCATTAATATCGATATTCCATCAAATCGTCATCATAAATATTCAACTTCGCCAAAGCACAAGAGACAATCAAGTGAAGCATCACCGGCAACTTTCCACTCTCCTATTATTCATTTCACCAAATTTCCAAACTTTTCTCCAATTCTTCAATATTCCACTAAATCACCACGTCGGTAAATATTCAAATTCACCAACGCGCAGGAGATAATCAAGTGAAGCATCACAGGCAATTTTTCATTCACCTATTATTCATTTCGATTTACTCTCTCTATTCTCCCCGAAACATTTACTCTACATACATCCACGTGCCTAAAACGAACTCGAAAAATCTGAACACCCAGTACATACATCTGTATCTCTAGCGTGAGAACGGAAACGTCGGTATTTCATACAGGTCTGGACATTCCACGTCATAAAAAAGAATTCCACAGACAGGTGCGCGTAATTACTAGTTTTTTCTCCGTGCCGCCTTTTTCGTTAGACGTGTATTCAGTTGGATCCGAGTTTTTTTTTTACTTTCCTTCCTTTTTTTTTTTCGGGAGAGGTGCTTTTTCTCTTTTCGAAATGCGCGATTTTTTCGTTCTTTCTTTTTTCACCCGACTGGCATTTTAATGTCCATCGTACCAACGGGTGGACGTTACACACTCGCGCGAAATAAAAGCACTCGAAGCTGCAAGGACTAACGACCGATACGTGCTTGCGCCAGAAATCCGCGGTCTTCGTGGCGAAGCGTAATTTCGCGAGCGTTACGCTCGTAAAAACCGGCTCTACACCACCGAGCTCAAAGAGAGCCCGAGGGGCTGTGAACAGGCGGCGTTCAAACCAGCCCCGAGGACGTTCCCAGCACCGGAAGTATCGATTCGCACGAGACCACACGTTTCGAGATCTTCAACGATCTTCTAATTGTCTTTGTTCCAGCCAGCGATAATCACCGGCTGACCACCTTGTGTCCCGAGTGTTTAAATTCGAGGTTTTAACGGAGGCCCTCAGAGAGGTACTATTTTTCGGTGCAACGAAGAAATCGGGTGATAATGTTCGGGCGTATCGAAGTGAGTGTGTTGTATTTAATTTTAATTAACGGTGGATTGCTTCAGATTTGGTTATTAGTTAAAATTTATATTTTTTTTTAAATAAAGTTTGTTTAATAAGAAAATTTGGAAAAATAAATTAACGTTTCATTTAATGTTTGGTGTAGGTATCAATTTAATTAATTAGTACTTAAAGTTAAATTATATTCCTGGATATTTTGTGGTCGTAATTTTATGTCGATATCGATATCTATATTTCCATATTGATATATTGAATAAATGGTCTACAAACTTTCAACAACACAGTGAAAATTAAATTTTATTAATTAAAATAAGCTCCGATAAATTCAACGCGTTTCTGCCAACGAATTACAAGTGAATTTTCGCTTATTATAAAAATCTGAAGTTTTGCAATCGAATTCCTCAAATGCACTTTTAATTATCGTCTCGTTGAATATCTTTCTTTCTTCCTTGACAAAAATGATTTCGATTCTTAAACTAAGGTTACGTTGCTTATGTATTTTCCCTCAAATCTGCATTATGTCCTTATTTTAATTCTCAACAGAAAATTACTCGAGTTTGATTAGAATCCATTTTCTACTTTCAACACAAACATAACCTAACTTTTTCAGCGAAACGGCAGTAGACTCTAGGTTTCACTTTCTCGTGTAACAATTGACACGATTCTATCGCGAACATTGCCACTTCATACGAAATAACTTAATAAACGAACAGTATATTTCAATATTACAGAACGTACGAAGACATGACATAAAAAGTGAAATTTTACGGTGGTTAACAAAGTAAACTTTTTTACCGAATTTACCGAACATAGTAAATTTTCCATAATCACAAAAAACCACCACTATTTACTCAACACAGTGGCGATTCGAATTCGTCTTCTTTTTGTCGTTCAAACGTACGAATAGCAGTAATCTCCAAACATGGCGGTCGAAGATACTTCCAATTGGAACAAAATGGAGTAACACTTTTGGGAAAAGGGCGAAACTCCGGGAGTCTCGAGATAATTTACCCTCGTATTCATGTATCGTAACTTTTTATCGAGTCGGTTCACAAAAATTCGCTACTTTTAACAAATCTGCATAAGTACATACCGCGGAAGTTTGTCAAAATACCGTGCCAACTATGATATTATCATCCTTGCCACGTACTGTACGAAAATCAAGAGTTTCGACAGAACTTCGGAACTTGGTATGTTTAATTATGTAAAAATAGCAATCGTACCGAATGCTTAATACCTTGATCCTCTTTCACTCTTACCTCGCTTCAATATCGAATCAAAAATTACTTTTGTCAGATTAATTAAAACTTTACCTTTCATTTTACTAATGATCCGTACAGTAGATACTTACAGAACGTATTAATTTAATCCTCGTGTAATAATTTTTCAACCTTATACGAGAATTTTCACCTTTTCTCATTGGAATTAATTAAATAAATATACTTTTTCTTTAGAATTAATAAAATAGGTATATATATATTTTC
>NW_017100404.1:1947179-1952728 GCF_001263275.1 Habropoda laboriosa | reverse complement strand
AAGGCGGTGCGACACTAAACCTTCAACCCTTTCGCGACAAAATTATTATTTCTCAAAAATTTCTTATTTATCCACCGATCATCGTGTCTCTAATAGATCCTAAATTGAGACCAATCTTCAATCTCTATTTTCAAAAATTAACGAAATTAAACAACATCGAAAACTTAATTTCCCAAATTTCAAAGTTAGCAAAATTAATAAAATTTCGCTAACAACAAGTATCCAACATTAACCCTTTCGTGCCCGAATTATTTTTTCAAGAGTTTCTCATTCATCTACATTAAACTGAGATCAATCTTCGTTCGAGAGCACTCAAGTGTGTCCTCATACGCGTCTCACTGGTCACGAAAGGGTTAAATGAGAGAAAAATGGAAGAAAAAAAATTCATCCGAGATAATTAATTTTCGTTCCTTTAAACCTTCTATCGTACAAGTACATACTTTAAAGTAATCAAATATTTCATTCCTAACCTAAAATTTCTAGATCAATATTCGTGCTCTAAACAAAAGCGTTAAACTTGTTCTTCGTTCGTGACCACGCACCTTTAACGCCTCGTGTAATTTACATGAGCGTACAACTGCAGATGCGGAATATATGAATACTTTTCCAGGAACACTCCAACGATTTACTTATGGGAAACACACCGTCCGATGATTTACGCGTTGTACATGCGTTTGTTCCTTATCGACACTTCACTCCCTTCTGCAATACGTTACTGTCTGTTTATTCGGTATCCCTAAGGTGCAGGTTATGCGGTATTTATCACTTCCACGGAAGAATATTCTCACTGTTTACATTGTTAACTTGAACAGAGGCAATTTGGTACATTAATGGAAACGTTTTTGGAGGAATTAACGTGGGGAATTTGTGATCCAATAGAAGCGACGCTCTCTTTTATTCTTTAGTCTGTACTAGAAAATTAGATTTTTTAATGATTTTGTTTTTTGGAAGTTTAAGTGAATAATTAATTTTGACTAAATTTATTCAGAAGAGACTGGGAATTTAATTTAATAATTTTGTTAAGTGACAAGCATTTGTTACTCTGTATATGGTAAAAATATTTGGAAGTTTAAGTGAATAATTAATTTTGACTAAATTTATTCAGAAGAGACTGGGAATTTAATTTAATAATTTTGTTAAGTGACAAGCATTTGTTACTCTGTATATGGTAAAAATATTTGGAGGTTTAAGTGAATAATTAATTTTGACTAAATTTATTCAGAAGAGACTGGGAATTTAATTTAATAATTTTGTTAAGTGACAAGCATTTGTTACTCTGTATATGGTAAAAATATTTGGAGGTTTAAGTGAATAATTAATTTTGACTAAATTTATTCAGAAGAGACTGGGAATTTCAAGCATTTGTTGCTTTGTATTTGGTAAAATAGTTTACGTTATTTATTCATTTTTATATACGATGAACTACTTTACACTTCTACCTGCTCTGTTATTTCACGTAAATTTTAATATCTGGTTAATACTTGTTGATGTATTCACACATTTCGCGGTGTTTCATCTTCAGGTCCTCTCTATCACGCAATAATATTGCTACTACGTAACACGTGTTACAACTCTGGCATATTCATCCCTTAAACAACGCCTTTACCCCTTTCCGTCCTATCTCTGTGTATGTACACTACCGGCCAAAAGTTTGGAATCACCGAGCATTGCAATTTACACAAAAATTTGCAGAAAAAAGTCGGCGACTTTGAGAATTTTTTATCATTCGAATCAATCGATAGGAGATAAATTGATAAATGTAGAATTGAGATACACTTCAAATCTGTAAAAAATTAGCAACAGATTTAATATTGATGAAAAGTGGGAGGTGATTCCAAACTTTTGACTAGTGTACATACATACACTTCGTCACTCAGTGATACAGGATGGTGCAAAAGTCCTTCATATTTCTGTTCCTTTTTTTCCTTTTTTTTACAAATCGAAGGATAAAAGGACAAACACAAAATGAAAATGTAAAAGTGACATTTTTTGAAATTAAGTGTGAAAGATTATATCACTTCTGATTTCTTCCTGATGACACAGATACTCTCGTCCTTCCACATTCTCCATAATCTTCGAGCACTTCGCAGGACTTCACGTCACCTTGTACATTAACGTGACGTCACAAATGCTGCACAATTTTCTTTGTATTCGTCATTCGAAGAAAATTACCAGAGGCAGGAACGTACGTAGAAGAGTGTTACCTCACTGCAACACAGAGAAACCTTGCTCAGCCTCTTCCTTTGTGGCTCTCTTTGCCGCGTGCGTTGTCTGCACAGGCTAGGCAAGTTTTGTTCAATCCACTCAGCTAAGTGGAAGGAAATTGGGTAGGCAACTGTACGTTCGGCTGAAACTTGAAACTGACTCGCAACGGAACGATCGTTTAAAGCCAGCCGAGAATCAAACACTGTTTTTAACGTAATTGTCAATCCACGAGTATCGAATTGCTTGGAAATGATGCAAATTTGCCCCGGCTCGCGCGCACACATTCTACATTCAATGTTGCTTTAATTAGAAATTTCGATAATTAACATCCGGCTAAATCTAATTAACCGACCCCACAATCTGAACGGATATTCGATGCACCAGCGAGAATCCGCTCGACGTTCTCCTTTCGAATTTTCATATTTTTAGGAGAAATATCTGTGCATCGTTATGGTTGTTGGGACAGCGAGCTATTCCAGGTTTACGTATCGTTGAAATATCGTAGTCTCATTCTTCGGATCGAGGATTCGACGAGTACGCGGACAACAATGAACGATCAGGAGTTAGAGGACTTCGAATTACCCTCCACTGGTACATGAAAGCTGAATACACAGGGTGGGCCAAAAGTCACGAAAGGATTTATCATTTTTATTAATGTAATCGTTCGTAGTTTTTCTTTTTTAATTTTTGTTCGCAGATATTTACTGTTTACTCTATGAAATTTAAGTCTGGATGAGTTTATGACAGAACAGTGGAATTTTCTCTCAAGTTTCGTTTTTTTATAACTAAAGTGTAATTAGAGTGAGTTTTTCATATTAGTGTTTCATTTTGTAAAATGAAATAATTACCACTTATGGTAAAGAAGAAAGTGTAATTTTGGAGAAACTAGAATAGTAACAATTACAGAGTTAACGAAAATTTACTCGTTATTTTTTTCACGTTGTTTCTTTTCCCATTAGATTTCGATCATTTCTGTACGAAACACTCGAGAACCGCTGCAAGTCGAAATATCAGATAGCATAAATAGAGCGTATCGAAGAGTAACGTAACAGCCGAAGGAGGATATCTTTCCGGTAATCACCAGAAAGTTATTTGATCGTTGTTACTTCCATAAGAGGGGATACCGTCAAGCGGGAGATTCGCCAAAAATTGTGCCAATACCTCGAGATCGTTCTCCGCCGAATTCTTTAGATTTCTGTACATTATTAGCGTGGTCTTTCGCCATCTTTCTTCTGGACAGTCTGCCAGAATCTTCGGCCGGTGTTAGAGAATGTAAGCCGGCGAGAGAACGAGAAAGTTTAAATTGCACCGCCACCGTCTACCGCTGCTCGGTTGTCGTTTATTCGGCTGGTTGGAAGCCCATTTCCGATTGAAACCAACCCCGTTCACGCCAGTCAAAACTTTCTTCCGCCTCGTTCTCGACCGAATCGCTTCTTCCCGTTGTGTCCCGAACGTCTGCAACTTTGTCGGCCACGTCACCTCGGCTTCCTTGAACTTGAACGTGTTCGAGATGTTTCACGTTCGTTCGCTATTCAGTGTACCGACAATGAGATTCTTGTGTGTCAACGAGAGATATTTATACTGTGGAATCTATATTGTTGAGTGTCTTTTTTTGTATAATAATAATTTGACAAGCAAATCGTAAGGTTGAGAGAACTTTTGTGTAATTGTAACAACTGTAGGATAAGTTAGACAACTTTTAAGTGAGTCTTACAACACTTTCTGTGGCACCCTCTATCGCCAATACTCTGACGACTCTTGGAACAATTTCGACTCTGTGTACAACACTTTGACGAGTTTTGCAACACTTCTGCTCTAATTGCAACATTGACTCTATTTACAACACTCTGACGACTCTTACAACATTTCTGCTCTATCTACAATTTTGCTATAACACTTTGACGAGTTTTGTAACACTCCTGCTCTATCTGCAACACTGACTCTAACTACAACATTCCATGTACAACACTCTGACGACTCTTACAACGTTTCTGCTCTATTTACAACTTTACTACAATACTCTCTGACGAGTTTTGCAACACTCTTGCTCTATCTACAATATTTCATGTACAACGCTGTGATAGCTTTTGCAACACTTCTACTCTAACTATAACATTTACTCTATCTACAACACTCGAACGACTCTTACAACATTCCTACTCTATCTACAACACTTAATCCCCAACACTCAGACAACTCTTATAACACTCCAACTCTATCTGCCACTTTAATTCTATTTACAAGACTCCATCTCCAACGCTCTTACTCTATCTACAACACTAACTCTATTTACAACACTCCTGCTCTATATATACAACTCTGACTCTATCTGCCACTTTAACTCTATTTGCAATTCTCCATTTCCAATTCTCTGACAACACTTACAATGCTCTTACTCTATCTACAACACCAACTGTATTTACAACACTCCTGCTCTATATATACAACTCTGACTCTATCTGCCACTTTAACTCTACAGTACTCCATTGTCAACTCTCTGACAACACTTACAACGATTTTACTCTTTTTACGACACTAACTCTATTTATAACACTCCTGCTCTATCTACCACTGTAGCTCTATCTACAACACTATGACCACTCTGTTTAACACTGACTCTATGTGTAAGAAGAAAAAAATCTTCCTCTGCCTTCTTTTCCTCCCACCTCTTTCGGGGTTTTCTGTCATTAAATAGTGATTAACGACAGTAAGACACTAATTTTTTAGCGCATGGAAATATAAATCATTTTATAATGCATTCAACAAACCCTGGATTAATTTTGGTTCGCAATTGAACTTGTAATGTTTTATTTCTGAAAACCGTTGAAAAGTATACCGTGAATATCGTTTGTAGTTGCGACTAGTAGTTTTAAGAATAGATTCATTTCTACATTGATCTTATTACATTCGCCAAAACTTACGGTGTTGTTTACCGAACTCCAAGATATAATATATTTGACAAAAATTTTAGACGCTATTTTCCGATGGTGGAAGTTTTCAAGTAGTACGAGAACTTGCCAAACTCCTGGCTCATTAAAACACTGAACTTGTTAGCAGTTGGTCGACATTTCTATTATAGTGGCTTGCTATATTGAACGGCCAAGAATATAGTTCAGAAAAGAGCGCCTGAAAGCTATTTTCTACAGAAGCAGGTTAATTTTACCATTAATTCTAGCATTCAAGAAAGTATCTACAATTACGCTGCAATATTCAAATCAAATTATAAAATTCTGTTATTTTACTTCCTTTCTAATTTTATCTATTACTATTCCCCCTTCTAATACAGAATCTTAATCTATGGTACACGAATACAGTTAATCGAAAAAAAATATTCGAAGCTTTCC
>NW_017100404.1:1920079-1947169 GCF_001263275.1 Habropoda laboriosa | reverse complement strand
TTTAAAAAAAAAAAAAAAAAAAAAAAAAAAATATAATAATGTGAACTTATATTCTAAAAATAATTCTATCACTATCATATTTATACCTATATACAAATTAAAATAAAAATTAACCTAACAAATTTTTGCAATGCACGTTCAAACGACGATAAAATTGTTTAAAAACCAGTTTATCACTTGACAATATTCCTCTCGAATTTTAACATTCCTCCGAAGGTAAAGAAGAAAAGATCCACAGGATATCGACAAATGTAACGGAATCTAACGGATATTCCTTCGTTCTAATGGAAATCAAGATGAAAAAGCGCGATGTTATCCGCGAGAGGAAAGGTTAAAGAGACAATAGCGCGGGAAAAGGGGGAAAAGATAAGGGAAGATGGATCTTACGGGCACGACATTATCCATGGAAGCAGATTTGACGCTTTTATGACGGTGATCGTTTAACGTAATTTCATAAGGGCATTGTCTGGCGTTCTCCCGATCGTTCTCTACCCCTCTTCTTTCCTTTCTGCTTCATTCGATATTCAGAATTGATTGAATATTTAATTTCGATTTCCATCGACGTCACAGAAAACGATTTGACGTTTCATGTCCTGGTTAACCCGATTACGCGCTAACTAAATTGTTGATCGTACCGCTACAAAATGGATCAGGCTTTCTACGATACCGTGTACAAATACACTGGAAAATATGTCGAAAGCATTAATATCGATGGAATCCGTACAAATGGAAGATTTACGCACGATACAATTACATCGTGATACAATTCCGTGAAATTCGTGTGCAATCTTGCATCTTGTTTGTTGTTTGCGTTTAATATGTTTAATCGTCGAACATTGTCTGTCATATGTCATTTCACTAGCGTTTCGAGATCTTTCCTGTTACTAGAAACCGTTGTTACACGCAAACGTTTCAAATTATGAATTAAAAGTTATCCGAAGACCTAAAAATGACGTACACTCGTGTCCACAAGTATTAGGATACTTATCGAACGTGAAGCAGACCTAAACAGTCGTTGGAACGTTATTTAAGATCCTGGAAAAAATTATTCAATTTCGGGGAACAACGAGTGTTGGAAAGTTTAAGATCGATTTGTACTTATTAACCCCTTAACATATGACAACGTGTCAGACTCGTGGCAGAGATTCTGGTCAAGATGTGACAAAAATAGTTATATTAGCGAGAAAAAATCCTTATAATCCTAATTTTCGTCTGAATTTGTAAGATCAAGGATTCCTAAATGTAATTAATCTGCAACAGATCAGCTTTTGTTACCTGATACAGTACTAGAACATTAAATGGCCGACGCTTAGATGCACAGTCGGAAAAGAAATCATACGTTAAGGGGCTAACAGTTGCGATCGCGACGCAACAGCGTTTACGAACCGTTTCCGCGAGCGAATTGAATCCAGCAGGTGAAACAACAACGCTGCTCTAATCAACCATCTAATATTACAGGTATATAACAAACACCGGTGATCATTCACGAAACGGCTGTCTAATTAACCGGTCATATAGTTGATAGGCGGTCTCCGGTAGAGAAGCCCGGTAGTCAAGCCGAAATATAGTCTTCCGGTTCGCTGATTAGCTACGCCAGATAATCCATAATGAATGGCTGTACTGAATTTTCGATCTGGCACGGCCGATTCCGCACGGCCCAGTCGACCAGATAAGAGGTATAACGTACAGATTAAGGGCTCAACGTTAAACCAGACTAGAACAGACCGATGCCGTTTGTCCGGATCGAGTCTAATCCTGGCAGACCTACGCGTACACGGATGCACGCATACGTAATCAGGTATTAGAGGCATCGACGTAGGCCGAGCGTGGCGGAATTAACACGAGCTTCTTCGTTCACGATGCTCTTGCCACAGCTGATACTACCGATACCTACGAACCGCGATTAATACGATAACGTCACACGCTTCTAATCGTGCCTGATTCGGAGCCGATCGAGGGAGGTAGGTAAGTAGGTTCACTTAGGCGCGTCTAATACTGCCTGAAACATCGAAGTGACTAACGTCGGTAGGATATTGCGAACGAAGATTTGTATTGTGAGAGAAATTTTTTGTTCAGAATGATCTGGTGAATGGGTGAGAGAGAAGGTTGAGAAAGGAAGAGTTTGGAAATTATTTAGGTGGATTTTGATCATTCTTTCAGTGGAGGACATTGACCTGTTTTTTCCTGGACCCAGGATTTTTGGTTCTTCATTTTTCTGGATTTTCATAGCTTTGATAGCTTTTCTTAAGTTCTAACAGATTTGCAATGGACTATGATTGTTTTTCCCTTTGAAATTTTTATCGTTTTAAACAATCTTGCACTAGATGGAACGGAAGTTTCAGTGTTTATGATTAGGACTTAAGTGTAAAACTTTTGAGAGACTACGAGATCTTATTTTTTAGAATTTATTGAACAAACCTGTAAGATAAGTAAATTTGTGAAGCAAGTAGTTGGATTACAAGGTTCGTCTTTAATAGAACGTTGAAAGTGCAGCGGAAACGTGAACGTAAGCGTGAAGATAAGTTCCGCAGCGTGAGTGGAAATAAACGAAGTACTCTCGACAGCTGAATCAGCAGAAATGAATGAACTTTATATAGTGCTCTTGTAGATACCTTTTTATACTTCTTCCAAACTTATGTTTCTCTGTTTATTTATGAAAATTTTCGTTCGAAGTTATTTTATTCTTAAAATAGTTTACAATAAATGTATACAATTTGAAAATAAAATTTCGCGACTGCGGTACTTTTGTTGCGTAAGAACGTACTGTGTATGAAACCACACGTCATTGTAAAAATTAACAATTTTTTTGATAATTTGTTTTAGGTAAAACAATGTGACAGCAGGGGACATCTCTGTGGGTCCCCCATAGGAAACGGAGGTTCAGCGATGCGACTGTGGCGTTGCCATTTTGCAAAGAAATTAAACGAAAAAAATACTTTAACATTCTTGAAGGATGATCTAACAAAGCCCTTATGAAAAGTTTTCGGTTAAGTCAGTTACTTTCTTAAAAAAAAAATGCCGAAGTTAGGTATCATTTGCAACTCTCAGGGGTAGTATAACCCCTTTAAAACAATCTATAATTACTCTAAAAACTTGTATATATTCAACGAAGAATTATTTGACGAATCAGATACCACGGTCTATTGTTTCCTTTAATTGCAGGCTACAGTATCATCGAGTTATCGATTCTCAGGAACAACGGGAATGAATTCGTTGCAGCGTGAGACAGGCAACACGCTCGTGATATAACACAGCTATATATCGAGGTTGTACTTTAAAATTCTTAGATCTCTTTCACCTGGCCGTCCGTGTATATAGATTTCGTGGTTTTTTTAGCCTCGACCTTTTTACCCTGACCATAGAACTGGTTCGGTTCCTTTTAACCCACGGTTTAAAGAAATCCCCGGTTTTGTGAAACGCACACGGGGCTTAAGCCGCGTTTGAGATTAATTACCGGGATCTTGTGAGTCGTTGACACGATTAAGCAACGCCGCGTTTCTGTTTATATATCACCCTGGCCCGCCAGAATCTTTTCTTTTCCCTCGTTTCTTCCTCTTACTCCTCCTCCACCTCCTCTTTCTCTTCCTTTCTCCTCCTCCTCTTCTTCTTCTTTTTCCCTCTTTTTTCCAGTTTTCCGTAACTAACGCTGCTCTGGTAAGAGAGAAGCAAAAGAACCGACGACGATACGTCTTTCGCCCGCGAAAGGAGTGGGCACGTGTACGTGCTTTTGTGCGGGAAACGGAGACGTGAGTCCTTTGATTATCGAGCAGAAAGAGGATTGCATCTCTCTGTTGGACGTGCAGTGGATGTTGCAGCCAGACGCAATAGTTTATATCTGGAGAGGCTGAATTGTTAACGCTTGTTGATGTCAGTGGCTCGCGACTTTCAGCTGTTCCTTCAATTAAAGCACTTTTTGCAGAAGCTGCAATCTACGTAAGTTTCACCAAAATCGGAGATTTACACTTAGAGATCTTCTCTTGCAAATTGTATTTCCTTCGACCCTCTCCTGACCGAATTAATTTTCAAAGAATTTATTTATTTATCGATCATCGTGTCTGTAACGAAGCCTAAATTGAGATCAATTCTTGTTTGAATACCGAAATATGCGACCCACTGGTCACGAAAGGGTTAAATATTCTTTAAACCTTCTCTATTATCTGCACCTACTTTCCCCATAAGAAAGAGGTAATAAAAAGAAAGCTACCCAGGAATATTTCAATTAGACCAATTAGAATTCGTTTATTTGCCGCATCCGGAGCGCAGCAGTGTCGTCGTAAAAATGAATTTAACCGAAACATGGCGGTAGCCGGAGAAGTACCACTGCTGTGACGCACGCTAGCTTCATTTCGAATATTCTCAGCGACGAGAAGACCTTATGATTTATCTGAGAGAAGTGGCAGGAACCAGCGTTTATTATGCCTTCTTTGGAGACCGTATTCAAGCCGGTACTCGATGATTGCGCTTACTTTTCTGCGGTTGCGCGTTTGTATTCACCGCACAAACGTCTTAACGAGAAGCTTCGAGAGATTGGGCGGTGGCCGGCACTAACGCAGCCGAAAAGAAAACGCGTCATGAATAATTCAGCGATACACTTTTGAACGGTGCTGTACGAAAGTGGATCCGTGCGTGAAACAGGGTTGAAATGTCGACGTTGGGACGAGGAGACCTCGTTTGACGTGTAGCGGTGTCAAGTTGTGCCACGGCCGTATTAAATACCGCAATGACGTTTGAACCGGCAGAAAAAATGGGGACCTCGATTGAAATTCGCGCGAGGTCGTTGAACTCGTGATCCATAAGTGACGTAACAATGTAAATTACCGATGTTACATGTTCCAGTGAATGTATTTGTTTGTCCTTTAACCCTTTCGTTACTATTGCCAGCTGTAGGCGTTTTGTACTATGCTGTTGGAGCCTTTTGGTGCATTTAATTTAATACTTAATTGTATCCTTTACGCACTTCCATCTTAATTTAATAAACCGAATTTTAAAACAGATTTAAAAATTTATTGTTAGTAAAAATATGCCGCAGCGAAAGGGTTAAACCGTTGTTCTCATTTGGTCTAATCCGAGCTATAAGACAGATAATTGACCTTAACGAGTGACCAATAAAATTTAGATGACCTGTAACTCCTAAATTTGTCTCTGACTCTGGGTCCAAACAGTGCCTATTTTGTAAATATTGATCTGCCTTATTTTTTCTCTTTCATGGTATAATTGAAAGATAAGGGAAAAACTGGGAATGTCCGTTTTTATTGATTTTAGGATGAATAACACGTTTTATTGGTATTATTTGGGATTTCAGAACTGTCGAATCCTAAAGGGTTGCAATATAGAAATGTCCTCATAAGACAATGTTACAGATTTGGTCTACTAATTAGAGAGATCAACAGATCTGATACACTTTCTACATCTTGTTTTTTAAACAGTAAATGATACCTCAATTTTTTCCCTTATGACAACGAGTCAGACTCACGGCACAGATTATGCTGTCTGTGCTACAAAACTAGTTACATTAGTACCAAAAATTAATTATAACTCTAGCTTCAATTTTAATTTACGAGACTAATGATTGCCAGAAACTAATGCAAATAACATACAATATATCAGCTATTAAAATAGTGAACAGCTACAGAAAAAGGATAGCAGAAGAATCATAAAGTAACGGGTTAATTCTCGCGGGAAATGTTTGTGTCGGTCGCACGTGAGTAGACTAGCATTAGAGCACCTGTATCACGATAACAAAGAGCAAGAGAGAGCCTTCCTGGCTTAACCTAGACAGCTCCGTTACTATCAGCAAAATGTCTTAAAAAAAATTCTACTAAAAATCTGGAAAAAATTGAACGATTCACCCCGATTGTACAAAATATTATAAAAAAATCTCCACTATCGAACGTCTCGTTGTATCGCGCGGTTACTCTATCTCCAGCCGAAGCATTTCCTCCCAATCACGTGAATCAATCAAACTGAGACAGGCCATGCGTCAGCCGTTCCATTCCCGCAAAACAATCAGCCAACAACTTCGAGGACGCAAACAGTCGCGCAACTGGCGTCGTCGAATCTCGCAAAATCATCGCGGTGAAACTTTCCAAGGTACACTGTTCGACCGCAGGATTTCACGGCGCAGCGACGGGAATTCCAGGGAAACTGGTGGAACGTTGACTCGCGGGGAAAAACTCGACTGGTGGCGACGACGCTGGCGACGTTCCTCCAACTTCTGCACAGCACGTGATAGCACGTGCTGTATCCGCTCGAAACAGGGCGAAAAATAAACAATTTTTGAGATTTTTCTCTTCGAGAAACCGCCAAATGTACAGGGTGATATTGACGAGGACTCGCTGAAATGATTGGCTTACTTTGTTAATATGTCCGAAAGTTAAATTTAAGCACTTAGAAAAACGTTCGAGATGGGAAGCTAAATTTTGCATCGGGAAATTGTGCAAATTTGAGAAAGATCGGTGACAATGACTGCAACTATCGGCGTTTTCACGTGGAATAATTAATTAGCTTAGATCTCTGGATAACCAGGAAAGAAACGAAGGAAGGGGATGAAAGAGAGAGTGGAAGGAGAAAAGGATGGTTCCGAATGTACGACAAAACTTGCCAAAAGTGTGAACAATTTATGAAGGTCCGTAGACCCTAAAATCTTCAACGGTACATAAACAATCCACCGGATGTACAATAGATCTAGTTCTCTAGATCTCTTCCATTATACCTAAATATGTAGTTCGTTCGTTTGTTGAAAAATTAACGCGCAGGAGAGGATGGAAAAAGTGCGTGGGAAGATTTGGAAGAGAGGAGACCTTGAATGGAAAATGTGGAAAGTATGTTTGCGTGGAGATTTTCGGTTCTTCCAGGTGAAAACAGCCCTTGAACGAAGATAAGTGTTACCCCATTTCCCTGTATATACTTAAAACTATAGTAGATATAAAAAATATTCCTAATAAAAACACAACGACTTTTCATCCCTCGTAACCTTGCAATTTTCCCTCGCGTACGAAACAGATTTCAGTATCGGGTCACATTTGACCCAGCCTCCGTTCTCCAAGGGTCAACATCCCTCGACTCACTCCCCAATCCACCCACCAAACCAAACCAACCCGTCTCCCAAGCGCGAACTGAGTAAAAACACAGGAAAACCCAAAAATGCAATTTTTCTTCCCTCCGAAAACCCCAGCGTACAAAACGAGCCGTTTCACTGTTCCGGCCACCACTTTCCCTGGGAGGAGCTGGCCGGAATGGAATAGTTTGGTCCAGCGACGACAGATCGATGACGTTAGCGTATCCAGCTATTTTTAGCCGTGCGGAAGGGGCGGCGCGAGTAGTCTGCGCCACGGCTGCTCGGATTGGGGTAGCGGAGGGGTTGGAAAGCCGGTGACATCCCTAGAGTGTGCTCCACTCGACTCATTCATCCTCCTGACCCAGAGAATGGAACAGCGAAAGAGGGGCGAAGCGAAGAGGGTGGCTCGTGTTCCTCAGCGTGAAACGCGTGCGCGCGACCTCGTCGTCCCTCGTTCAGACTCTCGGGGAACGATTTCGCGAATTGATGGATATATACCGGGGCGAAGAGGAGAGGCAGAGAGAGAGAAAGAGGGCGCGTGATCATTCAACGATTCACGGTTAGCTGTGAGGCTGCCGTGGATCGATAGATAGTATCACGAGGTCGAGATGTTTGTCGGTTTCTCTGGCCGATGGTCGTCTTTGCCGAACCCCGTTGCGCGCTGTAGGGGAGACGCGGAGCAACTTTCGTCCGTTGCCCGACATTTTATGCAGGGTGAACCGCGAGTAAAGGTGAGATTTCCTATCAGCGTCACACGCTTGTATACATACTGATATAACGGAGGAGCACGATGCCTTCTGGTTCTCCCATAAGCGATTTTCAACTGTCACGTTTCGCGTTAGATATGGAAAGCTGCTGCGTTTACGATGTACTGGGTGGGCTATGTGAAACGGGCTAGCTTAGATGTCTTCTTCTCAACCACATGGCGGTTGGAGATGAGTTTTATGCGTAATTTAAGGGGTGTGCGATCGTGGAAGACTAAACGAATTGGAAGACTAAAAATTTTTGGCGAACAGAAGAAAATTTTGAGATATATGTTAACCCTTCGACTCGGGCAGTGTTTAACTCAAGAGAGACTCCTAGGAAGAAAAGGACGAGATGTTATTATCATAACTATGACATGGGACTATGACATTATATATGTCGTGTTTTAAAAACGATCACACAGGGTATAACTATTAAAAAGATACGTGTAAAATCTAAATTTTTTTTACCGCAATTCATAATTTTATTAGACTGTCAAAGGGTTGACTTTACGTTCATATTTTTTTTATTACTTTGAAATTATAAAATGATAGAGTTGTATAAATATTGTCTAACTTCAGTTTCAGTGGAACCTCGTTAGCTTGCATTTAGCGGTAAAGTGATTGGAAAGTGAAAAATAAAACATTTTTGTGGCCATTTACTGTTAGAGAAAAATAGGATTTTTCAGTAATTTTGAAAAATGAGAAAATTGCGACTTGTTTTCGTTTCAAGCGAAATTTGTTCTTTTTCTTTTTACGGAAGAAATGGCAAAAATGAAAGGAAGTTTAATATTTGATTGAAAATTCTAGAGTGCAATTGTGAACGTTTAAATGCACATCGAAATGACTGCATAATGGTTTTGCCTTTGCAATGAAAAATTCCTGCGAGCAAATTATTACTGACATATTTTGTTTGGTAAATGGAATAAAACGTGAATATGAAGTATTAAGTATTGAATAAAGTGTGAATTATTAATGAAATGCGAGTTATCTGATTTCGGGTTGCAATTTGTCCAAATTTCTGTATGAAGAAAAGTGAATCAGAGTGTGGAGTGCATGAACGTGCCAGAGCATATATTTTTTTAACACTTTAACGGTCACTGTTTCGCTTGAAAAATTTCATCTACTATATCTAGTGCATGTAAATTCGGTTTCAGGAGATAGCTTTTCGGACAATTGGAATAGTTTGATTATGGTTTTAACAAAATTCTAACAGTATTTTCCTCTGTCGGTCAAAAAATAAAAAGTATGCTATCAGTAACTGTATTCGTTAATAAATGCTCAAAAGAGACACATATTTGGGTTCATGGTTGATACATAAATGGGTTCACAGCGCTGAAAGGGTTAATTAAGCTCCAAACTTGAATCACCCAGTATCGCATATTTCGAATTTTATCTCACACGTTTCTAACTTTCTGTTTTACAAAACTTTTTGGAAAAGTTCAAGTATCTTCTAAAATTGGAACGCGATAAATTCTAACGAGCTGCGTTAGAAAAATTAAGTTCAACCCTTTTTCAAAAATTTCTCTCTATTCTTGAAAATTTATTTTTCACCAAAATCACATGTTAATACTCACTCGTAGTATTCCTACAGACCCCGATTATCCGTCTACGTAACATTAAACAGATTGTCCGGACAAGAGTTGAACAAAGCACCTTTCGACGGGGGCCAGTTACGATATCTCACAGTACTTTCCAGGAAATCGTAAAATGAATTCCACGATTGATGCACAGAATACATCTTCGAAGGATCCTCCAAATGCATTAATTTCTTTCGACTCGCTCAAGTCGGCAGTTCTTCGTTTGAATGAAATATGCGCGAGTTTCTTTGACTTTTTCAAACTTTCCAAGATATCGGTCGAAAGCTTTTGATTCTCTTGGAGAAAAAGAGAAATGTTCCTTCGTATCACTCTCTCACGAAATCTTAAATTAGCTCCAACTAGAAGAATTCACTATTATTTACTAAAAACGAAATTTCACACGAATGAGAATACGAATTTTATGTCTTTTTGCATTTTGAAGTGAAAAGTGGTATAATGAATAGAACAAAAATTCGACTCTCCCAAAATTTCGAACAATTTCTAATTTAAAAAAATTAACATTGTCAATTGTGAAAAATTATACATTTCTAATCCTTTTCTTTTTCCAAGAGCAAATATTTCGTATCACTCTCTCACGAAATCTTAAATTAGCTCCAACTAGAAGAATTCACTATTATTTACTAAAAACGAAATTTCACACGAATGAGAATACGAATTTTATGTCTTTTTGCATTTTCAAGTGAAAAGTGGTATAATGAATAGAAGAAAAATTTGACTCTCCCAAAATTTTGAACAATTTCTAATTTAAAAAAAATTAGTATTGTCAATTACAAAAAATTGCACATTCCTAATTCTTTTCTTTTTCCAAGAGCAAGTATTTCACATCACTCTCCCAAAAATTCTGAATTAGCCTTGATTGAAAAAACCAGCACCGCGGAACGGTTGAAAAATACTTCTAAAATGTTCACTGTTAGAATAAAATTGCGTTCTTCGACGCGACGAGTACTTTTCATTTGTCGGACCGGTTTCACGGAAACACCACGTTACCGTAACGAGAACGGACATTTTTTTAGCGACGGTGCGCCGTTTGACGCGTTTTACATTAATGTAACATTCGCTTGTCGTTGCGCGCTGATCAAAGCTGAAACTAGAACGGAGACGAACTACACCTGGCCGCTCTCCCTGCTAATTGACTCACAGATGGAAATTGTTTGTTTTCAGTGATTACATTGCCGGATGCTGTTTTAAATCAGACGAGGAACCGGTGAAAATGAAAATTAACACGTAAATATTGCAAAAGCGCCTTTGCACAATTTACCACGGAGAAGTGAGAATTACAGTTTAACCCTTTGCGATCGGTGCCGCCATAGTGGCGGCATTTCAATTTTGTTCTAGAAATCGGTGTCGCCGCTATGGCGGCATGATCTTTGTTTTGTCAAGTATCATACTTTGGAAAATTACAAAAATTAAAACGTTTTATTTTTATGCACTATAACTAGTATGTATTAAACAAAATGTATCAGTTTCAAAATATTCTGTTTTTCAATATCCTTATATATATAATAAATAAACTATGCAAAAATAACTTTGAAAATTTAAATTTGCTTCGACTAGCTGATAGTCCAACCAGAGAAATGTGCCGATCGCAAAGGGTTAATCAGTGGAATATATTTTAAATTGGAATTTTTCCTGCGATCAAATTTCCACGAAACATCGTGATATTTCGTGGTGAAAAATTTCCGACGATAATACGGGAGTGTGTTAAATTTTTGTGGCTATTATTGATAATTGCGTGGTTTACCTTTGCTTCGTGAAAAATCTGGAATATATTTTAAATACCAACTTTTCGCTACGATCGAATTTTCGTGATATTTTTGGTAATTCTGAACAATTCTGATGATAAAATAAGAGTGTATTAAATTTCATGGGTGTTATTGATAATTATGAACAGTTTTTTAAAAATAAGAATGCAATTTCGTTTGAGTTGTGAGAATTAAATCTCTTCGTTTTTCACTTCTTTCAAAAATTCTATTTCCTGCTATTTCAAAAGATTGTAATTTGGCACCCTTTAATTGCAATTTTTTATCAGGACGAAAAAAAAATAGACCATTTACATTTCGCCCATTTCCAACTAGGCCAGCTAAACGATCTCCAAGGGGGAATTATTAATCCTTGAAACAGTGAAGACAATCACGCGCTTACTATAAATCCCGCCTTTATCACCGTCTGTAAAATCAGTAATGGCCCGCGTAGCCACCAGTTTATTCTCGCAGAAAATATGAGGAGTTGAACTGACGCATGTAAAGAGGAGGAGGAATAATAAAAAGTACCGTAAGCGTACTACTGGCTGCAGGAAATTGAGAAATACATCGTGCAGCACCGAAAAACAGAAGAAACGCCTGTAAACTCGAGCGGCCAATTTTTTTGCCCTTACGAATCTCCCGCTTTTGTCGCGTTGCACTCGATGTAAAGCGTGTGCGTGCTTATACGCGGCGCAGAAAAATGTCGCGATTCGCCTGGGAAAGCTTACACGACCGCGCAAAACATCAGCTCTAGTTTACGTTTCGTTGGAGATTCGCGCGTATTTAGCGAGTCCTGAATAGAGGAAGACCGTCTTATCGATTAATTTCGGTGGAAAGAAAAATCAGCGAATTTTTACGCCTCAGATTTTAGACGGTTCAAAGACGATTCGAAGTATTGTAAGTAATATTGCTTTTCGTTTTGTTTAATGACAATTACTGTTTTTATATTAAACTGAGAGTCTTCGGTGCTTAATCGATTTGCACGGTTCATTTTGGCGGCAATTTTAAATATCTCAGACTTGCAATTTGGTTCTTCAATAAGTTAGGCATACTTTGGAATTTAAACACACTAATACATTCTTAAATATACAAACAAATCGATTGCAATTTAATGTTTAAGCAAATTTTGGGGGTTTACTTAAGCTGATTGGTCCTCAGTTAGATACTTGAAATGTTAAGTAAACTTGAAAATTTCAAATTTCGAAAAATTTTGTTACTGTTTATGACCGTGTTGATAGGAGTATAATTTTAGTTCTACTTGAAGACGTTAGTGACTTACATATTTCTAAGGCTCCAGGGAATTTAATAAACATATTGATATAGTCTTTTTGCATATGTCTCAGTTTGTCGTTAAAAATTACTGGAGTACAAAAATGGCTGTAACTCAGGAATTCGACAAAAAAGAGAACACTAATTTATACAAATTTTTCTCATTGTTTTTTAGATTTCTTATCTACTGCTGAAATATTTAAATTCCACATGTTAAGACAGACCCTCTATAATTTTTTATTAAACATATTCCACTATCACTAAGCTGTTCCTTAATTTCTCTCCTCTCACCTGTACATAGAAAGGTGATTAATTAAAAAATGCGTGGGTAATTATTTTCACTTCTTCAATAGTCCTTTGTTATTCAGAATTATTGCAGTAAAGAAATAGCTATAACTCAGGAATTCGACTAAAAAGAAGACACTAATTTATACCAAATTTTCTCACTGTTTTTATATCTCCTATCTACTGCTGAGGTATTTAAATTCCATATATTAAAACACACTCAGTATAATTTTATATTAAACACATTTCACAGCTATTCCTTTCTCCGCTCACCTAACCATAAAAAGGTAATTAGTTAAAAAAAAAATGCGCGAGTAAGGTATTTTCGGTGTGTAACAGATCCACGTGCGGTACGTTCGGGATAGGTGAGCGTCCGTCCGTGATCGTCCAGCATGAAACGTCATTTGCGGAAAGAAGCCATTACGGAAAATTGAACGATGTCATGGAACGAGCAGGGTCCAAAGATATACGTGTATTTCCTACGGATGGATTCCAGCGGTTCGAATCATTTCGCTTCGGCTGTCTTCGCTGATAGACAATCGTCCGGTGTACGTTGTGTTTGCGACGATGACGAGGTATCCACGTGGACCACAGACGTGACCCCTTATTCGGGAATTACAGGGTTTAGGCGTGGCACACGGGGATCACACGTACGCTTGCACTTCTCGTGTTTTACGATGCACCATTCGAACGTGGATACCGTTTCATTAGTGCTTCGGTTACGTGATACTAGATTGAAATGGTATTCCACGGTGTTGAAGACAATTATGAGGCTACCGCTTGCTTGCCCTGCTTTGCTTCGTAATTTTCTAAACTCAACGATTGAATCTAATTTTCGCTGGAATTTTCATTCGAGAAACGTGAAACTGAAAGAAGTAGCCATAGTTTCTAGTTGATAGTTTGTAGTTCACAGTACATAGTTGATAGTTTCCAGTTCATAGTTCACAGTTCCCAGCTGATAGATAACAGTTGATAGTTTATAGTTTACAGTTCATAGTTTATAATTTCTAGTTAATAGTTGATAGTTCACAGTTCATACTTGAGAGTTTATAACTTGCAGTTTGCAGTTCATAGTTTATAATTTCTAGTTGATAGTTGATAGTTCACAGTTCATAATTGATAGATAACAGTTCATAGTTCACAGTTTATAGCTTGCAGTTTACAGTTCACAGTTTCTAATTTCTAGTTCATAGTTCACAGTTTATAGTTTCCAGTTCATAGTTGATAGATAACAGTTCATAGTTTATAGTTCACAGTTCATAGTTTATAGCTTGCAGTTTACAGTTCATAGTTGATAGTTTCTAGTTGATATATAACAGTTGATAGTTTATAGTTTACAGTTCATAATTTATAATTTCTAGTTAATAGTTGATAGTTCACAGTTCATAATTGATAGATAACAGTTCATAGTTCACAGTTTATAGCTTGCAGTTTACAGTTCATACTTCACAGTTTATAGTTTAGAGTTTCCACTTCATAGTTTATAGTTCACTGTTCATAGTTTATAGCTTGCAGTTTACAGTTCATAGTTGATAGTTTCTAGTTGATATATAACAGTTGATAGTTTATAGTTTACAGTTCATAATTTATAATTTCTAGTTAATAGTTGATAGTTCACAGTTCATAATTGATAGATAACAGTTCATAGTTCACAGTTTATAGCTTGCAGTTTACAGTTCATACTTCACAGTTTATAGTTTAGAGTTTCCAGTTCATAGTTTATAGTTCACTGTTCATAGTTTATAGCTTGCAGTTTACAGTTCATAGTTGATAGTTTCTAGTTGATAGTTCACAGTTCATAATTGATAGATAACAGTTCATAGTTCACAGTTTATAGCTTGCAGTTTCCAGTTCATACTTCACAGTTTATAGTTTAGAGTTTCCAGTTCATAGTTTATAGTTCACAGTTCATAGTTTATAGCTTGCAGTTTACAGTTCATAGTTGATAGTTTCTAGTTGATAGTTCACAGTTGATAGATCATAGTTTACAGTTCACAGGTCATAGTTGTACTTTATAGTTTATAATTTAAAGTTGATAGTTTCCAGATGACAGTTCACAGTTTATAGTAATTATTAAAATATAAAATCTCCGAGATATTTCTCAATTTTATCACAGTTCGATAATACAATTATAAAATTAAATGTAAATCGTTTCAGAAAGTATATGTGTATATTACCGTTAACCAAAGGTATATCGAGCAAATGCGAGTGTTTAACGGCGCCAAATATTTTCTATAGAATAAGTTCACCAGGCCGCTACTTCAGAAACATTACTATTCGCGAACTGTTAATGTTTCTCTCCAAACTTGATAGCTTAAAATGTGTTAAGAGCACTCGTTCTTTTCAACGAACTCTCGGAATGTGGGTCAAGGTTTTAACGACCAAGCTGAATTCCTTGAATATAGAACGAGTAACTGCTTTATTATTCCAATAATTTTCTCATTGTCGGCAGAAATATTATTGTTGCTATTTTAAGCACTGAACGGTGCAAAAAAGTAACGAAATAGCAAAAAGTGTACAATAATATATTTCAGATCCACTTTGACAATATTATTTTGTCCAAATAAATTAAATTGCAAACAAATTGCAAAGTTTTTATTTCTTTCGAATATTCTGCAACGATCGAAAATAATATTTTTCACATGCAGGTAATACACATACGCAGCAAGTGATTAAATTAACGAACAACATTGAAAAATATGTAACAGTTGAAACAATTTCACGAATCCAAAATAATTTACTTATTTTTATATCCAAAAATTGCAAAAAATTCTGGACAAACACGGGAAGATCGTTCAGAACAAAATACTGTTAAATTCAGACGAACTTTCAAAATCGACGATTAATATTTCACGAGAGGTTGAGCGGTATTTTTCACGAAAAGCGAATTCATTCGTGAACGTGTAGTTTCAACGACACAACTTTTGACTCACTGGCTTTTCATTACTCGAACAAAAAGATTTTCTTCGCGGTGAACGGACGAGATACGATTTACCAGTTCCATCTTTGCGACTGATTGTTCCTCTCTCTGTTCTGTTTACGTCACGTTGCTTTCGCTCTTTGCAGTGATCTGCGCGATTACTAACAAAAACGACAAGAAAAGAAAAAAAAAAAGAAGAAGAAAGGAAAATGCAGACGAGACAGAAAAGGGAGAAAGAAGAAGGTCATTCACTCGCTTACGTGGCAATGCACTCGCGACAATTTCTCATCGACGTCGGAATCGATCCCTCCTTGAAAATTCATATTCACCAGAGGAACACGCGTGTATATTCAGGTTACCGAGTTCGCTCGAATTCTATGCTCGCCTGACGCACAACACGCGAAATAATATTTTAAAAGCATACAGTATGCAACACTTAAAATTTCGCTAGAAAATTGCATTTGGCGATGTGAAAGGCTCGTGCGCGTTTTCTGTGTTGAATAGTTCATACGGTGTACGTACTCTTACACTTCAAAGAAAAATTCTTAATGAAAGCTGTGAAGTAAGTGAAATTCAGGAAGAGACTCTTGGGAATCTTTTCGAATGCAATTTTACAGGCAGTAGTGTATTTTTGTGTTTGGTTAAATAGAGGGAAAGTAAAGTATTGTAAGTATTTCAAGTGGTGTATTTTTGTGTTTGGTTGAATAGGAGGATTTATGATAGCTTCAAGTGTCAAATATTTTGCATTTTTTTCTACCTAAATAAATTTCTCAGTGCAATATTTTGTTTTATTAGTCCTCCGTGTATTTCACAGTTTTATCGTGTTAACTATATTCTCCCAAAAAGTTAAAAGATTTGGTCACTTAACGAGGGTATTCTATATGTTAAAGAGTGCCATTTTTTAAGTTGTGTTTGAGATTTTCTTACAAAGAAACCATAAGAGTTTTTAAAATAACATTTTGCACAGATATTCACTTATATTTCAGGAATATTCACAATTTTTTTCAAGTGAAAATAATCAAAATTGACTGAATTACAAATTATTTAGTACGGGCCCTTAAAAAACCTCACGATCCGTGCCATTCTGCTTATCTAAAGGGGAAATTTTAATTTTCCTTGAGATTTCTTCGGAGTAGTATCGAAATTTGGTATTAACAAATTTTGAATTAACAAATCACGTTTCTTATGCAAAAATAAATTTTCAAACATCAAAGATGTTAAATTAATAACACAATCGTGAGAAAATTATCTGCATTTAATATCTGAGATTATGGCTGTAGTATGTGTCGAAGTCTCAAGATTAACGCAGTTCGTGCAAATTCATTTCAGTCCTTAATACCTTGAAAGTGTACAGATAAAATTGGAGTTTCTGAAGATCAAGTTAGAAATTAGTTGTAAACGGTTGGTGAATTGAGAAGTCAGAACTCGAGGGAAGTTTCGTATCGTTACCAAACTTACGTCACATAACATTAGATGTGTTAGTACAGGTGTCGTCGCATCTCTCTAAGAGAGGTTCATTAGACACGTTGCTTAATGATTAACAGTTTTTAGGAACAGCTAATTAGAGTGAACTTAACCGAAGCTTGTTTAACATTAGGATTCGAATTCTGTCAGATTTTGGAGCCAGAAAATTAATTATTACTTAATCAACGTTAATGATTAGTCTACGAGCTATTTAATTTAATTAGAATTTTAATCGTTGGCAATTTCTTTACGTTGGAATATAATTTTTTAAAATGTATTATTGGAATGGTTCTTCCGATTTATTAGAAGGTCTATCATATAAATTTCGCCAAATTTCACACTGATAATACGATATCTTCTGCTGTATACAGGGTGTTCCATTGAATTTGCATATCTTGAATAATTTCTATTTATATCCTATACGTTGTGTGAAAAATTGTACAATATACTTCTTTTTTACGCGAAGACATTCATTTCGTTTTTCAAATGACAATATCGTATTTTTTAAAATAATATTGAATTCTATCGAGCTTTATTGATCCTACACTTAATAGCTTATGAGCTATTTCGCTTCTCGAAACTCTGCTCTATACTCTCATTATTAAATCTCTAACTCGATGAAAAACACTCAGACATCTCGATAATTAGAAGTATAATAAAAATCTAAGAAATTTCACCTAAAATTTACCATTACTGAATCGGAGTGAAATATCTCGCTAATTGTAAGTATTTCAAAATCAATAGAAATCGAAGTATTTTCACTCAGAAATTACCATTCTTCCTGAACTAAAATTCTGCAAAACGTCTCTCCACCCAAAAAATGGTAAAAAGCCACGAAACTCTTGTCTGCAGCAAGTCATATACAAAATTTGAAGCAATTTAACGTCGCTTCGAAAAATTCACTCGAATTGTTTTGAACATGCAACGGGTAGAATAGTGATCGGGCGAGCAGCGCCCGCAGGAATTCTTTTCCTTGGCCTGAATTGATCAGATACGACCGGGACAAAGCGCTCTCGTTGTATAGGGTCGGCAATCACTGCAATTTTCCGCATTGTGCCGAGCCGTCGGCGGTACTACGTGAGAAAAATCATTGTTTGTGATTCAACGCCAAGGAGAAAAAGCAGATGAAGGGTCGTCTGTTGATCGAGAGCGATAATTCAGAAAATAGGAAATTCCCCACTTGAAAAAGGCGCGCTGTATGGAATCATTCGCTTTGTGCATTCGAATCAACCGCGTCAGACGCCTTCTATGGCGTCTTCTATCACCAGCTTCTGCATCGTTTTTTTTTTTCCCCTCCTTCAGCCCTTAGTCTTCGCTCGTTCAGTAAGATGCAGCGTTTTCTTTTTTTCTTTCTTGGGGAAAAGAAATTCAGTGGAGTGATTCGAACAATGCTTATTGAAAGATGATTTTTTTTTTGTAAAGAGGTTTTTCTTCTTTGGATTTCGGTAATAATTACAATTTTCGAAAAATTTTGGGCTGCATTGCAGGTAATGCAATAAAAAGAATTATTAGGAAGTTTGGAGGCAAATTGAAAGATCTTTGAACGCACTTTCAGGCGATTTTCTTAATGTTGAAATTGTGAAATATTAAAATTTATTTGTTGACATGCAAAGAATCCGAAGAATATTAAAATAATTTGCAACATGAAATGCAAAGAATCCGAAGAATATTAAAATAATTTGCAACATGAAATGCAAAGAATTAAAATCCAGGGAAATAATCAAAATAATTTGCAATAAGGAAAAATGCAAAGAAAATATCAAAATAATTCGCAATAGAGAATAATACAAAGAGAGTTGATTCAAACGCATCCTCACGGAGAAACCACCGTCCCCTTTCTCTTTGCCAATCAATCTCAAAGACACTCGACAGAGTTAAAGCTGAGTGTACATTGAGTCTCTTGTGGCAGCTACTGATTACAGATTTTGACCATTGACGGTGACTGGTCGATGCAATGTCACTACATGTGCATATAAAGCAAGTGCAACAGCGAGAGCTGTGCCACGTGTGTGCTGCAATCATGGTGCAGCGGTGACTATACTTGCAGATCTTTGGTTAGAAAGACGGGTCTCCATTGCTGGTATTGCACCACAGGTGACCACCACAAGTGGTCCAATGTGTATGTGGCTTCACATTTGCGGACTGGTGGCCAATCAACTACCTCAGATTCCTCTGTTTGATGACATCACTTTGATATTCTCACAGTATGTTTGAAGATCATTGTTCTGTTAAAACACAGTGTTTGTCTTTAGACATTCACTTACAAGCTTTTAACTCCCTAGATTTTTATTAGACTATTTTCGAATTTGGCAAGAATCAAAATATGTCATTTTTGCAATTTTTTATGTTTCATACCCAAATTTATTTACTTTTATTGTTATCAAAGACAATTTATTTCTTTCTTTCATATTTTTGAACAAATATTAATTACAATAATCGTCTGTAATTTTTTAGTAAGGATTTACAAATATTTTTATCATAATTTTAATACAGCTTTCCTTAGAACACGTTTCTGAATTAACACCGAATTTGTCAAGCAATTAAAAGTAGTCCTATTTTCTCCAGAAACTCCCTTCAAAACAGAATTCGCGCTAAGACGCTTTTTCCCATGTTGAAAATTTTACGAACGATTCCTGAATTTTAAAACGATCCCAACGATCGCTGTTAAATCGGCTCACATTATACGTACACCGAGTGTGTAAAGTGTAAACGGGGCAAAGAGCATTTCAATTAAATACGAACACTTGGTTCAAGCTTCCACAGCGAATTCGTTCGGAAAGCACTTTGGAATTTCGAAGATCCTCGAGCGAACGTCGCGCGTTTCTTGTAAGTCGATGTCGATCGTTCGCTGTCGGCGAGAGCTGGGAAGAAGGTCAATAATGGGGAGTTTGTGCAGTTCCAGGTATCGCGACAGCTTAAATTTGTAGTACCAGACTGGAACTTCGCCTGGCTGTGAACTTTCGTTTTGCCGTCACGCTCTATGGGTTCGCGTAGCAAAGATCGTGAAACGAGTTCAGGGTTTAGTCTGGCGTCGCATCGTTAAGATTCTAAGGGAAATTGAGATTAACCCCGGCTAGTCGAACTTCATAACAACGAAATGAATCACGACTGAACCAAACAGATTACACATTCTAAGATATACAAGATATTTTTCTTGCTGGAAAATTTCAACATATTTTCAATTACTCATTTGTAGTATTTGGATTTTTGAAAATACAATATTTTTCATTGTATTTATAATGTAGGAACCGATGAAAAAATTTTTAGGGAACCAACGGGAATAGAACCCGGGACCTTAGGCTTAGCAAGCCGAGGTCTTGTCCACTACGCCAATTACAATATATTCTCCAAAAATGTCAAACCGCAAGGAAGCTAAACCTGACACTCGTAGAGTCAGGGACTACGTTTTCGAGCCTCGCGCCCGCCTTTGTAGTTTGCCGAACGTAGACAAGGACAGCGAATAAAAGATAAGCATGAAACGTCAGTTCGCAGTCAGTCAAGCGTGTAACGCTACACCTTTAATTTTACTTTTTTTCATCTGGAATTTTATTTAACATCATGTTGGTGAGATTTTTCTGATGAAAATGACATAAAACACGACATAATTTGAACAACATTTACTTATTAACACGTTCACTGTCGCGCCAGATTTACAGGTTGCTGTCAGGCGGCCACAAGAAAATACATTTTAAGCATAGGATTATAGTATTATGCTTTATAATTTTTTTTTTTCAATTGAAAATAATGTCTAGCTAGCTATGACGTTCAAAATTTTTAGTTGACAACATTTATTTTATTTTAATTATTCTAAACATTTGAGGCACTCCAGTCACTGATGACCACCATGGCCATATCGAGGAAACAATCTAATGTTAATACTTATTGAGTGATTAATTTAATTTTATAATATATCGCTTTAGCGAGCCACCGTTTGGTTGCCAATTGTTTATCACATAGAGTCGGCCTACCTCCACGTAAAAAAAAAAATTGTAGTGTCGATTCGACAAGTGTCAGTAAAATGTAGGGTCGATAGCAGCAGAAAAGCTGCTAAACAATTAGAATTAAATGTAACGATAGAAATTATTGCAATAATGCGTAATGCAATTGAAAAATTGAAAGAATCAAAAGAAAAAACGCGAATTCATATCTTTCTCGATTCTAGAATATAAGAAAATTTGAATAAAATACGCGACGAGAATTGGGGAGAAGCATAAGTTAAACGCGTAAAAATATTCAATAATAAACGAACTAGGGTTGAAGCTATTATTTCAATACGCGATGCACTGATTCTAGTATTTACTAAAATTCAAAAATTCTCGTATAAATTCCGAAAATAGATTAATTACGGTAAACTACTGAGACGATTTAATTTAGGGTGGGCATAGTGCCCGAGCGTAGTGCACTCGTTCCAAATCAGCTCACAATATACAATAATAAATCAACTAACTACTTAACATGCAATTCATGCAAATTCGTTGGATGGTAAATTATTAGTAAACAAAATTCAATATCAGAGAAAATATATGAAAAATTTCAAATTAATTTCAATTGCTGGAAGAAAAGTAACGAAAAGGCAACCTCTCAAAGTCATTTCAATATCCTATTCGACAAGTCTGAAGAACAACGATGACTAAAATTCAAATGTTTATTTCCCTAAACCTTCAAAATAATTTCGAAATATTTTATTCGAAGCGGAGTATTCCAAGTCAGTATCGATAATTGAAGAAATTATTTGATTGTATTTAAAAGAACCGAAAGGAGAATATTTAAAGTCTGATATTAAATGTCTAGCAAGTACCAGTAATTGGTAAAATGATTTATATTTGTTTTAAAAGGAAAATTTCTAATAGGTATTAGTTAAAATGAATTGTTATTCAGTCTATTGTATTGAAATTCTAATTGATTCTAATGTATACAAGTGTTACAAGAAGGCTGAGTGTGTACAGGGTGGACATAGGCTAGCTAGTAGCCCCCGACCACTCTATGAACTTTAACGTCTATACTCGAAAGTGTATCGTCAACACTAACACGTTACCCAGATTATCCAAAAATTGAAGAAGTTACTTTTAAAATTGAACATTCTACGGTGTTTCGAGAGATTTGATAATCATAGTCGAACCTTAAACGAACGTTCAAACGAAGAAAATTTTCCAAAAATCATTTCGTACGTTATTAATCGATAAAACAAAAATTCATTGTTGAAAAATAAATATTTCCTGAAAATCTTCATCTTCCATACAAGATTCAAGATTTTCCCTAATTAAGAGTAATTTCAAAAGATTATCTGTATAAGCTATTATTTCAATACGCGATGCACTGACTCTAGTATTTACTAAAATTCAAAAATTCTCGTATAAATTCCGAAAATAGATTATTAATTACGGTAAACTACTGAGACGGTTTAATTAAGGGTGGGCATGGTGCTGCTTTAGTTTGAAATGATTTATAAACACATAATTAACAGAGGAAAAACCGTGAAACGGCAAAACGTCTACATTCTAATTGTTATAACATGTAAACAGAACTTTAAATTTAGTGTAAACAGAAAAAATATATAATACAATTTATTTCACGGTATTGCAACAAATAAACGTTGATTCAATATTTAATTCGTATAAAACCAATTATTTAACGTAATAATTTTACCTTCACTATGGCTATTTTTAATCTACGACCACAGGTCAACCTGATTTCTAATCCTTACGAACTTTAAATTCAGTCTAAACTGAGAAAATATATAATACAATTTATTTCATGGTATTGCAACAAACAAACGTTGAATAGATTCTTAATTCGTATAGAAACATTTATTTAAAATAATAATTTCACCTTCACTATGGCTATTTTAAATTTACGACCAAGGGTCAACCTGATTTCTAATCCTTACGAACTTTAAATTCAGTCTAAACTGAGAAAATATATAATACAATTTATTTCACGGTATTGCAACAAATAAACGTTGAATCAATATTTAATTCGTATAAAAACAATTATTTAACGTAATAATTTTACCTTCACTATGGCTATTTTTAATCTACGACCACAGGTCAACCTGATTTCTAATCCTTACGAACTTTAAATTCAGTCTAAACTGAGAAAATATATAATACAATTTATTTCACGGTATTGCAACAAATAAACGTTGAATCAATATTTAATTCGTATAAAAACAATTATTTAACGTAATAATTTTACCTTCACTATGGCTATTTTAAATTTACGACCAAGGGTCAACCTGATTTTTAATCCTCCGAACTTGATTTCACAACGAGAAAGTAATAAGATCGTTGAAACGTACTTATTTGTCAAAGAAACTTGCAAAAATGTATAAATAATAATATGTAATGTTTTAACAAATTTTTGGAAGTATAAATTAATAATAAAATTGTGAAAATTAATAAATTATACGTTATTATAACATTAATAGAATTATGACTAAACCGAAGTTCGAAGTCGGGTATTTAAAGTCTGATATTACGTGCCTAGCGAGTGCCGGTAATTGTTAAAATTTGTTTAATAATTAGTAATAGAAATTCTAATTGATTCTAATGTATACAAGTGTTACAAGAAGGCTGAGTGTGTACAGGGTGGACCTAGGCTAGCTAGTAGCCCCCGACCACTCTATTCACATCTCAGAACCTTCAGGTTAAAATACGCCGCGAAGTGTCTAGGGCCCAGTATAAAGGGTGAATGATTTCGCGGGATCTCGGCGGGTCCGAATATGACTGCGGTACCCCTTCTCCAAAGTCATTAGCAAAGTCGTTAATAAAATCGGGCGGGAATCGACTGTTTTTCGCGGGAGATCCACTATTTTTCGCGGGAAATTTCTGTTCTTCTATTGCAGCGTTGTAACACGGTATAATTATTAATTTTCACAATTTTATTATTAATTTATATTTCTAACAATCTATTATAACGCCACATAGAATAATTTATACGTTTCTGTAACTTTCTTTAATGGAAAACTAGGTTTTAACGTTCTCAGCACTTACCCGTGGTTTAATTATTTTCGTAAGGATTAAAAATTAGATCGACCTGTGGTCATCGATAGAAAATAACTATAGCGATGGTAAAATTTGTCGTGTTAAGTAATTTATTTGTCATAATACTGCGAAATAAATTGTATTATACTTTTTCCCTGTATTTAAATACCAAGCGATTTAAATATCAACTTTTTTAATTTTACGTTTTTCTATCCCGAAATTTTTCTTAACATATTGATGAGATTTTTCTGATGAAAATGACATAAAACACGACATAATTTGAACAACATTTACTTATTAACACGTTCACTGTCACGCCAGATTTACAGGTTGCTGTCAGGCGGCCACAAGAAAATACATTTTAAGCATATACATTAAGCAGCTCATATTTGAGCTGGAAATACACAACACAACTAACTACTAAACCAAATCACCAGAAAAATTTTCAATATTATTATTGAAGTAAACTTTCGTAGAACGAGAGTGAAAAATTGAAAGAATCAAAAGAAAAAACGCGAATTCGTATCTTTTTCGATTCTAGAATATAAAAAAATTTGAATAAAATAGGCGACGAGAATTGGGGAGAAGCATAAGTTAAACACGTAAAAATATTCAATAATAAACGAACTAGGGACGAAGCTGTTATTTCAATACGCGATGCACTGACTCTAGTATTTACTAAAATTCAAAAATTCTCGTATAAATTCCGAAAATAGATTATTAATTACGGTAAACTACTGAGACGGTTTAATTAAGGGTGGGCATGGTGCTGCTTTAGTTTGAAATGATTTATAAACACATAATTAACAGAGGAAAAACCGTGAAACGGCAAAACGTCTACATTCTAATTGTTATAACATGTAAACAGAACTTTAAATTTAGTGTAAACAGAAAAAATATATAATACAATTTATTTCACGGTATTGCAACAAATAAACGTTGAATCAATATTTAATTCGTATAAAAACAATTATTTAACGTAATAATTTTACCTTCACTATGGCTATTTTTAATCTACGACCACAGGTCAACCTGATTTCTAATCCTTACGAACTTTAAATTCAGTCTAAACTGAGAAAATATATAATACAATTTATTTCACGGTATTGCAACAAACAAACGTTGAATAGATTCTTAATTCGTATAGAAACATTTATTTAAAATAATAATTTCACCTTCACTATGGCTATTTTAAATTTACGACCAAGGGTCAACCTGATTTTTAATCCTCCGAACTTGATTTCACAACGAGAAAGTAATAAGATCGTTGAAACGTACTTATTTGTCAAAGAAACTTGCAAAAATGTATAAATAATAATATGTAATGTTTTAACAAATTTTTGGAAGTATAAATTAATAATAAAATTGTGAAAATTAATAAATTATACGTTATTATAACATTAATAGAATTATGACTAAACCGAAGTTCGAAGTCGAGTATTTAAAGTCTGATATTACGTGCCTAGCGAGTGCCGGTAATTGTTAAAATTTGTTTAATAATTAGTAATAGAAATTCTAATTGATTCTAATGTATACAAGTGTTACAAGAAGGCTGAGTGTGTACAGGGTGGACATAGACTAGCTAGTAGCCCCCGACCACTCTATTCACATCTCAGAACCTTCAGGTCAAAATACGCCGCGAAGTGTCTAGGGCCCAGTATAAAGGGTAAATGATTTCGCGGGACATCGGCGGGTCCTTATATACCCTCGGTACCCTCTCCCCAAAGTCATTAGCAAAGTCATTAGCAAAATCGTCGGTTAGGTCAGGCGGGAAATTTTCGCGGGAGATTTCCGTTATCGTAACACGGTATAATTTATTAATTTTCACAATTTTGTGGTACATTTATACTTCTAACAATTTGTTATAACATTACATATAACAATTTATACTGTATATTATACTATCAAACATTAAAGTTGCAACGTAAAACTTTATTCGTGCTATTTTAATAACTTCATCTTAGTAAAATTAGTAATCTTTTCTTTTTTATAAACACTTAGTATTTACGAGTGTACATTTATCACAGTTCCTTTACTACTGCTACTTTACTTCTTTATATTTAGTTTCTTCGTTTACTGTTACTTTAATCACATCTAACATTTTAAACGTTTCTGTCTTAAAAGTAAATTCTTTTCCTGATATTTTTAGTGTTTTTTATTTGATGTGTTGAAAGCACTGTTCCATAATTTCCTTAAATAATTAAAGCGATTCTTGTGAAGTAAATAAAAAATGTTTAAATTATGTTAAATGTGAAATATCTATATAACTTTATTTTAGTATAAATATAATAAAATATTCGGCATGAATTTTCAAATGTCAATAATGTGATATTAAATATTTCGAAGTATCGAATGAAAATAATCAAAGATATATTCTAAATAATTAAGAATAATTCAGGAATATTACAATTTTGTTTTTACAAGAGTTTTTACAATTCACGAAAAAATTCGTCATCTATGAAATCGTGATAGTTGAAATTTTCTTCGAATTCTAAAATACTCTTCAAAGTTACAGCGGATATTTGTCACCGTATCGAATACAAGTGTAAAATACACGTACTAAATATGAACAAGGAAATCCACTCTCGTCCCCTCATTCGTGGATCAAAACTTCTTTGCTTTGTCGTTTGGTCCACATTGTTCCCTGCGGAAATACATTCTATGTTTTGTTCTTTCAAGAGTGTTGCATTCGTTGAGGAGACTTCGGTACTTTTTTCACGTTTCAAAATCACCGAATTTTTATATATAATTACTAATTTTTGCTGATAACGATAAGTAGAAAATAAATTGTTCAATTCAGATAGGAAAAATATGGTACCAAATAATCGTATTATTTTCATCTCTAACAAATAATATCTTCAACTCTTTGGACAATCAACAAAATTCCAATATTACAAATTATTCTTTATATTTCACAATTATTTCCCATCGATCCTTCGAATCTAACCGATCGTCATTGCCACAGAAATCGTTTTGAACGAAATCACAGAAAATAAAGAATAATCGACAATTTCGCAGGGTAGACA
>NW_017100404.1:1903038-1920040 GCF_001263275.1 Habropoda laboriosa | reverse complement strand
AACCCGGTGTCATAAATATTTAAAAACGAAATCAAAAATATCCAGAGATCCTGCTGCACTTTTCTGCAGCATTTGTGAAAGCATCGTGTCCAGGTCAACGACCTAGAGCATCATGTGCGGTGTAGAACGTCCTGTCGAACGGAAATCGCTCTACTTTAGCGATGTGGTACCAAGGGGCTGGGGGAGAGGTAGCAGGTCAACCAGTCGATGCATTCTTGTCCGCCACTAAATAAAACTAGAAAACGTCCTTTGCCGCGTCGATACGTGCTCCTGAATATCGATTCTGTCTCTCCCCGACTAGACTGTCGCAAACGTTGGTCCGCGAGTCGGAACCTAAGTAATGCTATGCACATGGTGTATTCCCTGTCCATCTCCGATTTTATTTCATCGCTCTATCTCGTCTAATCGTCTGGGAAATACGTCATATGTGAGAGTTAAACTTCGTTTCGGGGCACCATTTTCTTTTTTGTTACATTTTCTGTATTTTTCGATGGAACGAATAGAGGAAATGTAACGGTTTTGAGGTTAGGAATCCATTGGTTCAAACATTTTGCGTTTTAAAAGTTTGATACTCTTTAAATTTCACCATTTTTGAAGGGACACTATTTTTTGTAAGCTTGTTTTATATTTTCCGATGGAACGAATAGAGACGAAATGTTGTATAACGGTTTTGAGGTTAGGAATCCATTAGTTTAAAAGTTACACGTCTGTAACGTTCGGTATACCTCAAATTTCATCATTTTTCCAGGGATGCTATGTTCTTCTTTGAACTTCTTTTTATATTTTATGACAGAATGAATAGAAACGAATTATCGTACAATAGTTTTGAGGTTAGGAATCCATTGGCTCAGAAATTATGCGTTTTTAAAGTTTGTTCCGTGGTGTGACAAAATTAAAAGGTTAATAAAAGCTTCATACAAGAAATGGCAATTTGCAAAAGATCTCGCTAACTTAATCACTTATAAAAAGGCAGCTGTTCAAGCTAAAACCAGTTAAAAATGAAAAAAAAAGAGAAGACCTTAGAGAGTTTGCGAAAAACATTAATTTTCATACTAACATTAAGTTCACTTGTAATATAAGCAAAATTCTAAAAAATAAACGAACTAACATAAGACCAACGCATGTAAAATATATATCGTTGCTGATATCCACTTTCTAAGATCATAAATAGATAATAAGAAAACACAGTGTCGATCTGCCTTTTTACATTAATTTTCGGCAAACTGAAAATGTTCATATTATACGTGATTAATAAAAATCAAGTTCATCTACTGTCATAAGAATCTTGAATTCGGGCCGAGCTCAGCAAAGGGGATCGATTTTTGTTTATCGCGACTTCTACCCTCGACAACGATAAAACGATCGAATATACAAGCAATAGACACATAAATTTCTGTCCAAGACAGAAACTGTTCTGAAGTGATTCCCCGAGCCCATGTTCGTTCACTGTAACAATCTGTAGAAATTCGGATCGCGCACTACAAACAGTTGTCCAATTTATCTCCCCCTTCGTCGAGGGATAAAATAGAACGTACCACCACCTTCTGCTGTCCTATTGCTCAATAGACGTCGATTCACCGATATTTTCCACCAAAGAAACTGCTAGCTACTGTATTATTTCACTCGTGGCCAATGAAAAGCTCGCGCGTCGTGTTCCACGACGAACAGTTCTTCAAAGAACGTTTATGCAATTTTAGAGCCGAGAAAAAGGACGAGGATCCATTTTTTTTATTTATGATCATATTTCAATGTATATGGACGTATTTTTTAAGATAGAATTCAGTTTTGTAGTTGGAAATGGGGAAAAGATGGAAGTTCCAGGTTATTGCTATTTAAATAGTAACAGTCGATGGGGAAAAAAGGGCTTTGTGCTATTTAAGCGTGTGTGTAAAGTGAGTGTGAATTAATTTAATAATATCTGCAGAATCAGAGTCTTCATTTTATTCAGAATAACATTAAGTGGACACTCGTCCTTTTTTCCTTTGCGATCTTCAATTATAATGTATTATTTTAAATGGTAAACGGTAAATATTTTATTTTATTAAAAATTTCTGCGTATAACTACGAAAGTAAAGTAGTTTATTTGTTGCAACGAGTTTTTGAAATTGCAACGGAAGGATATTGAAAACAGTGGAGTTTTATTTTGAAATATTTTATTTATTTTATCTATTTAAAAATGCATATTTTATTTATTTCAATTTTATTATTTTATTTATCTCAATTTCATTATTTTATTCATCTTAATTTAGCTTCAGTTTATTTGTAATTAAGCGAGCAGCATAAGAGATGAAAATTTTGAGCAACGTGCCTTAGGTACTTTGTTACATACGAATAGAGTCGTACTTGAACTAAAAATAAATTTACCTCGCAAAATATTTGATATGTAAAATTTGAAATGTGAGTTACTTCCAAACGCAATAGCAAACTGACGCCTCGTAAACCTAGGAAATTCCTATAGGTAAATTGGAAAATCACATGTAACTGTTCTGAATCTCAATGTGTCGTGTCAAGGGACCCAAGCTGTGCAGGAAATCCCATTCACTCTAGAGAAAAAGTTCCCAATCTTTCCTTTGATCCTCGAGGATTGCACTGCTCGCGTTTATGGTATATTAAAAGTATAACGTGATCGATCTTCCAAAACGACATATTTCACATATTTAGTGAAAACAATTTTTTCAAAAATTATTATTCACCTTCGAGAAATAAAACCGATAGATTTTTCAATAGTTTGCAATTCGCTGTAATTTTGAAATTTTTATTTAATTTCTAAAGTGACGAATAACTTTTTCAAAAATTATTATTCACTTGCAAGAAATAAAATCGATAGATTTTTCAATAGTTTGCAATTCGCTGTAATTTTGAAATTTTTATTTAATTTCTAAAGTGACGAATAACTTTTTCACAAATTATTATTCACTTGCAAGAAATAAAATCGATAGATTTTTCAATAGTTTCAAAAATTCGCTGTAATTTTGAAATTCTTATTTAATTTCTAAAGCGACGAATATCTTGCAATATAATCTTCAATGTAAAGATTCTTCAAGTACTTTCTTTTATTATCACCAACTTTATAAAAAGCTATCTTTAGAAAGAAGGTAAATACAATGTTTGCTTAATAAATCCCAGAATTGGTAAACTGACAACGTGACCGTAATTTACACGACTAACATTTACACGAAAATTACTGTTTCATATTTGTACCTCCACGTATCACAGTTTACTGTAGACTTAAAATTTTTTCATAAATTGATAACTGTGATAAAACTGATACACAGTGCTCGAGAGCTTTTTTTTTTAAACCAACGCGTTCTTCCGTTCGACTACACACTCGAAGCCTTTGGGTCAAAAGAGACCCAACAATTTTTGTTACCAACACGCCATATGAACCCAGAAAATAAACTTTTAATATAATGTTAAGGGAGCATAAAGTTGACAATAGCAAAAGTTATTAAAGAAATAAGAAGGCGATGGGTGAAAAAAGATCCGAAAACGGCACTATGGTTTTACCAATTATAAAAGGTTAAACAAATTATAACAACACTTGTTAGAAATGCGAATGGCCAGTTTACTATTTCGTTCACTCTAAGGTTCCAGTACCCTCTGCACTCTAGTACACTCTGTACTAAGGTAAGTGTTGTTCCTCATCGTCCTTTTACCAGAAGACACCCTTAACTTTCCCCACTCCGAGGCTAGATCATCTAAACAGGAACAATATTCCCCATCGGTACGCTTATGTCGACCTAAAATCTGTGCGTAATACTTCAAGTTACTTAATTTGTATGCACTTCTCACAATAAAAATGACCCAAAAAAGAAGCTTGACTAAAAAAGAGTCTCTTCTTTTTTTAATTTTGTTAGCAATCAGAATACATTTCTACGAGCTGATTTGCTGACTTGGGTACTGTTTACAGCACCTCTTACAGCATGACGAGAACTCGTCCATTGATAACTCCTTAACCACCAATTAGGTCTGCTGACCGTGAGAAAGAGTTGGAGGAACATGCAAAAATGAATGACTCAGAGTGAAAAGAGTTGGAGTATCACAGAGATAGAGTAGAGCCATTATAATCATCAGTATCGAGTCTTAATTATTAAACAGATTCTACTTTAGACATAAAAAACACTCAAAACAGAAATCCTATCAAGACCCAACTTCACAGACATTAATAAAACAAGCTTAAACAGCATGTAAACTGCAAGGAACACAAATAGAACGGTGTTTTATCATTTTACCATCCAGTGTATCCAGTAACGTTATTTATACACCTGTCCAAGAGAACGCAGCGTTATTTCGTTCGACAATAAACTACAGCACCAAAATCTTCGCTGGCTCCTCTCTCTCTCTCTCTCCTTCCTCCTTAAACTTAGCTTCCTCCGCAACGAACGCGTCCTTCAAACGTAATATTTTAGCAAGGTACACGTACGATACACTGTCTAACGCTACATCACACAGTCTAAATGGTAACGTATTTCCCGACGTTCGCAGAAATTTCTCGCGTAGAATCGAGTCGTGCGTTACACCAGGTTATTTCTAAATCGATACCGTGCAAGCATACGGAATTCGGTCGGCGGGGAGGAGGTCGGTTGAACGTCGAATTTCGAATTTCCAGTATTACTTGTTCACCTGTTAGCAGCAGCGAGGCTGGGCTGGACTGTCGTCGTCGTCTCGATATTACGTTTCCAATCGGCCGTGTGGGAAATTCGATATGGCCCCGAAACGCCGCTTAAATTCCTGGCCACGCCGATAATGCGGAAATAGAGAAAATCGGTCTGTTAACTCTCCTTCGATCACATCTCGCTGCTGCCTATAGCCTCCCAGGTCTGCTACGCTTGTCTTTGCTTAACGAGAGGTAAATCGACCGTGAACACCGCGATAATACGATTCGAGACTTGATATAAAACAATTATTGGATCCATCGATATGCCGGTGTTCTACTGTGATCGAACAGAAGCGTGTTCGAACGACCGGAGGAATATGTTGTTCTATCTTTTGCTGGGATTATGGTGTGCTACGCTTGTCTTTGCTTAACGAGAGGTAAATCGACCGTGAACACCGCGATAATACGATTCGGGACTTGATATAAAACAATTATTGGATCCATCGATATGCCGGTGTTCTACTGTGATCGAACAGAAGCGTGTTCGAACGACGATGGATAGAGAGGGGAATGGCTGTTGTTTCTGGGTGGTTTGTTTAACAGTGGAGAGATTGGACGGGTCAAAAATGACCCATTAGCGATTTTTTGAAGAATTAGATCGAAAAGTTGGGTTCGTATCGATACAAATGGAAGTATGCATATAGAAAATGATGTTGGAAAGTTGCAAAGGATAATATTTGCCAGTATCGAATATTTACATTTTTTGGGAAATTGCTAGTGGGTCATTTTTGACCCGAGTGATCTTTCTGGTGCTAATGAAATTGAAAATTTAATTATTTTTTGACTTAATACTCTGTTAGCTCTTTTATGACAGCAGTAAAGGATTCTTTGTCTTCTTGTTTGAGATAGTTTGAGACACATTGGTTTTCACTTCTTAGTTGCTGTGAAAATTGATTTGTTAAATAAGAAGAAATCTAATGAGGTAAGATCTGCACTGTAAGGCTACTCTTTCTTAATTAAAGATTTTTTTTTGTATGTATACTGAAACAGTTGTCAAACAGCTGTTTTAAATTGACGACAGAGGTGCCAACTTATGATTTTCAAAGTATCTTAATTTGTATTTAGATGCAACATTAATCATTGTGCACCGTTTGGAATAAAAATTGGCCGAAAATAAAACAATTATTACTTATTTTAAGTAACATTTTCACTAATGAATTGGAGAGTATTCATTTACTAGCAACAACATTAAAAAAGAAAAATTAAAAATTATTATTAGAATATTAAAAAGAATTGGGGTAACGGTAAGTTATTTCCTATAAAGAAGAATTAAAAACGAACGAAAGAACCTTTCACTGACTGCATAAACTCGCGACATTTATATAGATCTTTTCACTATTCGTTAAGACTATTACCTTCAAGATGAGGACACCTGGGCACACGATTTCCAAGGAAGCGTTAAATGGACCATCTATTATGCAATCGACTACGTAAGCCAAGGCTTAAAAATTATTATACGAACACAATTTCTTTTTATCCGCTGAACATATAAGCTACCCAGAGCTTCCTATCTTTACCCTTTAATAGTGATCGACACGTGCAGGCAGTAGATACTACACACCCGTGTAGCTTTTCAGTCTAGCTTCTTCTTTGACGTGTATCTCCGTTTCAACGTAGCATGCCAACCTTGTTAAGCTTGATACATCAATTTCGCGAAAGTTGCCCCAAAGGTGAAAAATGTTAATCGATTTTTCCAACCATCTTACAGTTTCCTACACTTCCTCTAACTGTCGCAATAAACAAATTTTTAGTAACCACGAAGAACTAATATTTGCAACCATTTCAAAAATAAAAACAGATAAATGCAAAAATTCTTTTTTCAAAGTTTTCCAAGTGAAAATATGCTATGTGAAAATGAACGATTTATGAGTTAATAATTAACATCAAACGGTGTTTAATAACGTGACACGTGAAATGTCGTTCGTACGGATAATTTCGACAAGTTATCAATTCGCGATGATCAATCGAAAGGAAAATTTGGTGGAAAACTTTGGAAATTCGTGGAAACGCGCGGAGAGCATTTTCCAACCTGGAATTTGTCGTTATGTTCGATCCAGGAGGGGAAATGATATTTCTTTTCTCATTGTAAAACGAGAAATCTTCAACAGACATTCAAACTTGCTCGGGGCTGCAGCAGTTCTAAGAAAATGCGCATCGAAGAAGCACACTTCTTCGAGGAGAAAGGTGCGGCTCGTCGAAATGCTGAGCATTTTTCCAAAGGTCCGCCTCGAGAAATATTGCAGCCTTCTTTCATAAACGAGAATTGTTTGCCGATTCGGGGAAGAACTTTCGTCTACAGACAAGGAACGAATACGATTTGCATACACACGACTATCATGCACCTTTTTCCGCCCCGAGTCTCGTTTACGGAGGACATTTCACTTTTATCCCAAGTGTTTTTAATGGAAACTGGTATTAAATTTGGGATATTTATGAATACTAGTCGATATTTGCGAAAATTGGAAATATCGGATTTCATAGTAGAGGCTTAGTAAGATTTTTTATTTAGAATTTGTATTGGAAATATTGAATTTTATGGTAGAGGCTTAGTAAGATTTTTTTGTTTAGAATTTGTATTGGAAATATTGAATTTTATAGTAAAGGCTTAGTAAGATTTTTTATTTAGAATTTACATTGGGAATATTGAGTTTCGTAAATATTCTGAGGCTTCAGTTTGGAATTCATTGTGATAATTTTTTACTAATTTTTAGCGAGAATAGTAATTTTCTAATCTCTAAGGTTAGAATTTCTAAAGCTGACTTTCGGGAGTGTAATAATGTTAAGATAGAGAAGGATTTGATAATTTAATTTTATAAGAATTTTATAACTAAAATTTGACCAATGTCGACAAATGGTTCCTTTAAATTCACTATTTTCCAACTTTGAAATTTCTTTATTTATCTTTATTTTTGCTGCGCATAATTAGATAGAGATATCTATCAGTATTGTTGATTATGTTTGATATGGTGGATAGACAATAAACTATCCCTGAATCAAAAATAGTAAATCATTGACAAAAAAGGTGACACGAGTTACTTAACTCGAGGAATTCTTCAAAAAAATAAATTATTGAAATATTGAAACATATTTCGATAATTAACTCGAATTCTATTGTAAAATGAAGAATCTATACGTAAGTAAATGACATTTTCGACGATAATGAAATTTCTGTCCTACATCCTGTTCTCCATCAATTTCATAGCAGCGCGAACAAAATATTAATGAAAATTATTCGAGGTTACTTAATTATCGCAGCCATCAGAATGTTTGAATGAAAATGGGCTATACGTTGCGTAACGTTGCTTATAATTTACAACCGTGCTTTATTTTCGAAACATGCATAAAATGCAGAGGAATGGGAAATTTATAGTCATATTCTGGTACATTTAACGATATATCCTACTGATACAAACGAGAGACAACCATTTTCAACGAAAAAAAAAAAAAAAGAACACGCCTATTCTTTACCGTTTTAGATTGAAATATTGTTCGTTTAATAATGCATTTTTGCAAATCTTGGATACTCGTAGTATTGCAAATATGTTGTCCTTTTGAATTTTAGCGTTTCACTGTTTTCGAATCGCATAATTTTATAGGTCTGACCTATTTCAGTTATTCTGAATTCCTATGTTAACGTAAAAAGTGGCGAACAGCAAACGAATGTAATCAAAAGGTCGTAGGTGGACTTCAGTTTTATTCAGAATCTACGTTCGTAACTTTCGTTCCATTCAAATTAGAAGTTTCAAATTTCGCGGGTCGGTAACGTAGCGTAAAAAAAATGTTTGTGCAAACTTTGATATTAACGTTAGTCTCGAAGTATTGCAATCTCTGTAATAGTAGCAAACGTAACACTAATAAGTTTTGAACAAACTTGTGTTTGCAAGCTGGACAGAGACTTATGTAATAGCAAGCATGTTGCAAGCATTTTTTTTTTAAAGTAAAAGTGGCATCATTGAAGAATTTTAATATGGTAGATTGTCGGTGGAAGCAGTGAAATTTTTATGGTGTTCGAAATGTTAACCCTATATAGTGCGTTTTTTCGTTTGACTGCACAGTTAAGGTCTTTGGGTCAAAAAAGACCCAATTTAAGAAAGAGACTTTGGGTCTTTTTGACTCAATTTAAAAAGATTTGAGTCGAAAAAGACCCAATTTAAGAAAAAGACTTTGGGTCAAAAAGACTCAATTTAAAAAGATTTGAGTCAAAAAGGACCCACTTTAAAGGAAAGACTTTGGGTCAAAAAGGACCCAATTTAAAGGAAAGACTTTGGGCCAAAAAGGACCCAATTTAAAGGAAAGACTTTGGGTCAAAAAGGACCCAATTTAAAGGAAAGACTTTGGGTCAAAAAGGACCCGATTTAAAGGAAAGACTGGGTCCAAAAAGACCCAATTAAAAAAGATTTGAGTCAAAAAAGGACCCGATTTAAAGAAAAGACTTTGGGTCAAAGAGGACCCAATTTAAAAAGATTTGAGTCAAAAGAGACCCGATTTAAAAAATAAGAAGATGATGGAAGACCCAAAAACCGCATCAAGGTTAAAATCGAAGTATACAGGCAATTTGAAACAAGGTAACTAATATTTCTTTTGTGTTTACACTACATTATATGAAATTTCAATTTCTGAAAATGACACAAATAACGAGTTAGTCCACAAAATTTTTCATAGTTATGGCTTTCGTATCTCTGTCGTTTCGAATTTCATACCTCAATTGTACGTATTGCAACGATTGGTCTATTTTCGACGTTATTTATTTTGCGATAGATATCGAAAACGAGCTTTGGGAACGTTTTCAGAATGCATTTATAACAATTCATACCACACCAGGAATATTCGAAAACGTCCGTCAATCACTATTCCGTCGAATGGAAATCTGTATTAGTGCAGAAGGAAGAACTTTGAACAATTGTTATAATCGAGAGAATAACCATTTGTTCATCAATGCACAACTGTACAAAGCTATGAAACCGAGAAGCGACGTGGAGCTTCACTAAATGGACAATAATTCTTTTATACTTCATAACTATTATCCAATCATTGTCGTCGATTCCCATGAAATTTTCAGCACGAACACAATTGACATAAATCTACAAAACGTGTGTCTTAAATTTTCTCTACAAGCTCGGATAAAAAAATTGTAAAAAGTGACCTTTACCTTCCCACAAATTACAATTTTTTCAAAATTTCTTACACGTCATCTACTACAGTAAACTAATTCTTCTAACTTCTTAAAAAAGCTCAGGTCGCTTGGTACAATTTTGAAAAAGTTATACCGTTCTAAAGAGTGTCCGAGTATTAACGAGAGTAACTGTACACTTCTCTCACTTTTCGCGAGAAACAAAATCTTTGGTGGTCTTAACCCTTTTTTCACCGAATTATTTTCCTCAAAATTTCTTTTTTATCCACTAATCGTAGTTTCTATAACGAACGCTATTTTTGAACTAAGATTTCAATCCACAGGTTGGTGGTCTTAACTCTGCCCTGACCGAATTATTATTTTATCACAATTTCTTATTTATCCACTAATCGTAGTGCCTGTAACGAACACTATTTCTGAATTGATATTTCAGGGTAAATAAAATCTCACCCCTTATTTCGTGCTGTTGGTGTTAACCCTTTCTCGACCTAATTACATTTCCCTCAAAATTTCTTATTCATCAATAAATCGTAGCTTCTGTAACGACCACTATTTTCGTTCGAGTGCCAAAACGACACACACGAGTCCCACCCTTCACGAAAGGGTTAACGATTCAGAACTCAAGGAAATGAATGTCAACTTTCTCCCGCCAACGCGCCGCCACCCTCGTTTAATACCGACAATCCTAATTTACGCGGTACGCGTCCATCAGTTGCGGTTCTCGTTCGACGATCAATTTTGCGGCGATAGGTTGGATTTTGTGCGTAACAAGTGACCAGCTATGATTATCGGATATCTAAACAGTCCCCGCTTCCGTGCCGCAATGTTATCATCCGATACTTGATCGCGCGCGCCCTCCTGTTGATATATATATTATTAACATCAAAGCCACGACAGAAAATTGAATGAAATCTAGAACGGAGATTGTTGAACCACACAGTGCGCGTGGCTCGATGTTTAATAATCTCGCCGATAATGAATCCGGCGCCCGCGTTCAATTTCACAATGTCGATGTTTACAACAGGCCGGGCACAAATCGTTCGGCGCGCGACCCGAAATCAAAACGATTCCGCCCGGCAACTTTAATATTGCCCGGCGGATTAACGAGCGCATTTACCGTTTTCATACGCTCCTCTCTCGTTGCTCACCTGGACTTTTCAATCGGCACAAGACAAACAGCTTACGCTGGGATCCTAACTTCACCGTCGAATCCGCTAATGCCACGAGTAATAAAGCTAAGTGCGATTTTCGATCGATATTAGACTCGCGATAGGTTTAAAAATAAATTGGTAGCTTCTAACGTCGGTAGCTGATCGTCGATCTACAATGACTCCCGCTAATATTCAAACACTCTTTGGAACAGTGTGATTTTTTTTAAATTGAAGCTGATATAAAAGGTGATAAATGTGACCTTTTCAATTTTCTACGCCATTTCTACAAATTGCAATTTTTCCGAAATTTTTTCGAGACGTCATCTAGTATGCTAGTTCTTCTAACTTCTGAAAAAAACTCAAGGCGTTAGGTCCTGTTTTGAAAAAGTTACGGTGTTCTAAAGAGTGTCCGAATATCGGTGGGAGACACTGTAGCTTGGTGGAAATGGTTTTAGGCCTGTGCGCCTGTAAATCGGTGTTATTAACCGCTTCATCTATGATTTCTTTTCCTAATTATGTATTCAGTCGTTGTTTACATCTTCTGTTTACTTTAGAAAAAGGAAACGAAGTGGATAATTCCAGTAATTTTGGAGAAAACAGCTTGTAACACTTTCGAGCGAAAATGGGTCATCCGACGTGAAAGTGTCAACCCTTTCGTGAGCAATGGGACGCACGTGTGCTGTTTCAGTACTCAAACAAAAATTGGTCTCAATTCAGGATCTATCACAGACACGATGATTGGTAGGTAAGTAAGAAATTCTTAAAAAAAAAATAGTAAAAGTGTTTTATAGTTCTGTACCTTACAGTCAGACTCAATTTAAAACACTTGTTAGCGAGTGAGCATTTTAGAGACGCTCAAATTAAATTAGTAATGAAAGATAAAATAATTAATCCATGTTAAAATGTCTCGATTTTTCATGATACGAAAATATTAGTAAATGTGTGTATGTAGAAGAAATGATCGATTTAACATTTTTCATTTTTTTCTTGAAAACGGAATTAATATTTAATAATTCTACATTACACGAAAACTGTAAGTTACACTAAAAATATTTAACGACTTTACGATTTATTTATTTCGTTTTACAGACGAAGTTTTAGCAAAGGTAATTAACTGATTCGAGTTATAGATGGTAAACTCATAATTAAGCCTTCCAGCTTGTTAAATTGCTACGTACAAACAATTCTCGGCAATAACGGTAATTTCCACTCGCGTGGGTAATAGGGCATTATACACTCTACCAGCCTTTATGACACTAAGGACATCTGAGATTTTTCCTACCTCCAAAGACACTCGAAATCTGTCCTACTATAACCGTCACGTCTCTTCCTCCATTTCCACTCCAATTGCTACTTTTAAAACTATTCGCTTCCAACCTCGAACTTGTTACGCAGCCAATTTTAAATCCTGCAGCTTTACATATCTTCAAAGACTTCTTTTAAGTGGGAACAGTGAGATGAAGTTCAGAGAGAACAACTTTTCAATTTTGCTATCATCTGAAATTTTTATATTTTCGAAAAATATAAGTTTAGAATTTTTAAGCGAGAATAGTGTTACCATTTCAAATTTTAATATTTTCAAAGAATATAAGTTTAGAAATTTAAGTGGGAATTTTGGTGATAATAAGTTGAGATATCAGAAAACAATGTAAAAGAAATCAACGCAAGATCATCTTATCACTCAAAACGAGAAAGAAAATAATTTTCTACCATAACGCGTTAATAACTCGAAGTACAGCAATAATCTATAGCAGTTTATTTGCAGCTGCTACAAAATAACAACAAACAAACAGCACGAACAATAGTGAATCATAGATATTTCGCTCCTCGGCTCATATTTTTACTAAAAAATTTCAACGTTGTCGAGAAAATGTAAGTCTGACATCCAACGCGAAGAATCTTCAGCAAAACCGCGACGTTACGGTACAATATTCGATAAAAAAAATTTAAACCAGTGTAAACATTATAGTACACGTTAAAGTGCGAAGAGAATTCCATTAATAATTATATCGAGAAATTTTTTTTATCGTAATGCAACGAGCGAGGATAAAAAAAAAGACAACAATCTCTAGACTTACTGTGCAAGCAAGAAACCGATTTAAAATTGAACGAAAGCATCCTGCAGGATCATTAAATTTCAAATCACGCGACTATAAATTTCGAAGTTTCGAGAGACGCAGTAAAAGAGAGAAAGGGAATAAAAATAAAGAAAGACATTTCGTACGGAGGAGATTTTATGATTGGCTCGGTTTGATAGAGATAATGCCATCTTCGAAGGTAAAATGGTTACTGTCCCCTCTTAAAATGTCACGATCATCGTCTTGTCTTACATTTTCGGGGTATGTCGTCGTCAGGTTGTCGTGATGGTCATCCTGTTCTAGACTATCTTCTTGTTTCCTCTTAAATTGCCTCGAAGATGGTCCCATATGGAGGCGACCTGCTGTTTTGTTATCATAGACTGTTGTACCGGCTGTCCTCTCGAATACACTGTGATCGTCGTTTAAAGTGGCTCCATAGGAATTTTGTCTTAAATTCTTGTGCCCCTTGTACACGTTTCTTATATTATCACTGTGTCACTGCCTTTACTGTTAACCACTAGTTGGTTCTTGTACACCTTGAAAATCGAATACTGGCGACGTAGTATATGTATATACCTACAGGGTGTTCCACCGAAAGTGTCCATCTCAAATGTTTTGATTATTTCAAGTAATAAGCGAAAACAAAATTTTGTCCAAAATTTTATATACTCAGAGTCATTTCCTTTGATAAAATAGACACACGCGACAGTGAGGAACGTATGGTGGTTCGGCTTCCGGATTTTCGCAATTTTACGACCTTCCACGAAAGGAAATGACTTTGTTGGCAGTTCGTTGAACTTGTCTTAACATACACTATCATATTATGTATGAAAAAATATAGCATTTCATTTAAAAAATTTTAATCTGACTTTGAAATCTCCCACATCATACCGGGTATAAAAAATATATTTACATCACATAACGCCCCCCTCCATATCAAACAACTTTTGTTAAAACATTTTTTTCCTAACATCACTTCCTGAAAAGATATTTCACTGTATTGAGATAAAACAGACACCCTGTATATGTATACAGTGTTCTGTCGAGTTACGCGTAGGTTTAGAGACGTCGACTGTCCGCGTAGTTGGGAACCATCCCCCCGTTTTACGGAAAACTGAAGTCTGATCATCTGCACTGCGTGTCAATTGTCGCATATTGTCGTTAGAATAATAACAAACGAAGTAGGTCGTGTGTAAAGACTTAGTTGTTTACTAAGAGACAGTGTTTTTCCAGAAAAGGATAGAATATGTATATGTCTCGGGGAGACAACAGTAAAAAAAACTAATTTGTTGTTGTTTCATAGCTATAACACATCTTATTACAAGAAAAATAAACTTAGGATACGATAAAACGAAATTGTTGCAGTAACTGATCTAATTAGCTATATGTAGGCTCTCCTCTATTTTCAATTAACTCAATCATTCGATTGTGTACGTATATATACAGACATATTATTCACGCATACACATACCGTGAAACTAGCTGTGTAGCTCGCAGAGCATGCTTCTCGTTTGATTTTTCTCCCAAGCTGAGCTTCTTGTATGCGGCGACACTTAATTCACACGAACGAATATGCTAAGTACGTAAATTGATTCGAAATCCACGCACAATCGGAACCGCTTTATTCGAGGGAGCACTGAATTTTCTACAAGACTATGACAGCACGGTACAAACGTCGTTCGTCGACGCACTCGTTCGGTAGGCCCGTAAGCACTAACTGCGTACGTGTCGATTTCTGCTCCCTGCTCCACGCAAGCAGTTCTGGGAAAAATCCTAGACGTGTTAGTGACCCTCAAGTATGTACTTGGGCCTAGTCAACCTCATCTACCAAAACACTGCGGGAGACTCGCGATGTTTTTTGCTAGTGAAACATAAGAAACTCGAGCAAAACATAAGAAATTCGAGCCAGAGTCGTTGTCTATATTACATCGAACTAAACACGAAGCTACGTGCCATTTTGAAAGTGAAACTATCGCGAGAGAGAGCGATTGCTCTCGAGAGTATCTCTCGCGAGTGGACACTGCCCCTGAGCTTGACTGTCCGAGAGTAAACGTGTCGAGACTTGCTCTCGAATGGAGACGTAAGTATACTACTGTGGTTCCCAAGCTGAGCTGTTCGCTGTGTACTTGAATTTGGTGCACTAGCTTCTTGTATGCAGCGACACTTAATTCACTCGAACGAATATGCTAAGTACGTAAATTGATTGGAAATCCGCGTATAATCGAGAACGCGTTGTTCGATGTATTCCCTACAAGACTACAATCGCACAGTATAAGCGACGTTCGTCGTTCGTCGAGGCACTCGTTCGACAGCCTCGTAAACACCGACTGAGGACGAGTCGTCCTGCCCGATTTCTGATCGTTGTACGCTCGCAACTGTTCTGAGAAAAATTCTAGGCCTTAACTTCTTAGAACTCGTGATATTTCTTGCGAGCCAAACATAAGCTAGCTGTCTGTTCGCGCACAGAAAAGAGTTAGCGGGAAAAGAATTTTCTGATTTTATATTACTTTTATTGGTAAAACCGAGAACAAACGCCACGCACGTGGTCTTAATACAATACAATACGCCATACTTTTTTTCGCTCGACGCATGCGCGGTCGGCGCTCCCAACGCCGCACGTTCGACGCATGCGCGGTCGCCGCTCGGCGGACGCACGCCGATCACGGTAAAAAGACGCGCCCCTTTTAAATTCAAACAGTTACATTGTCCTTTTGTTTTGTTCATTGTCCTTTGTCCCAAAGCAAGCGTAGCGTGGAGAAAAACCGCTCTATACATCCCCCCCAGAAACGGACACTACGAAATCTGCACCCGTTAATTCCCCAAATCTAACCGCGCAGCAGGTACAAAAATCCTAATTTTCCTTATTGTCGCGACTCGTTAATTCGGTATCCGACCGAGTGTTAATTCGCAGTCATCGAGATGGATATATTCGACGGTGAAAAACGACAGCGCGCATTTCCACGGCGCTGATAAAACAGCAGACTCGGAGCATTCGATCAATGAAAAAAAAAGAAAGAAAACCTTTTTCGGCTTATCAGAAATTGTCGCGTAATTTTGCCCCAGCGGTGGTGAGCGATAAACACGGTCGTTGATAAAACCACAATTTAAACGAAACAACCAAGAGTAAAAATAAAGCTGGAAAATAGCAAAGAGAGAACCTACACAGGGGACAGAAAAAAAAAAGGAAGAAAGGACGGATAAAATCGTGTTTCGACACGATGAATAACGCGAAGAGAAAAAAAGGGAAATAATAAAAAATCATTCTCTTGCAACGCTGGTGAACCGAAATGGTGGGCGGACCGTTTGATTTTTCGTACGGTTCGATTAATCGGTATTTCGACGATGAGCCGGAGCCCAGGCTTGGTTTCGATATCGCATGAAAGTGGCATGGTTTCGCTCCCACCACCCCGAAAAATCACGGGGCCGCCTCGTATCACGATATTATCGTGGCTGATCTCTGATCCCCTGGGACAGATACCAGAGCGAATATTCGCGTGTCCATAGGCCAGAGGCTCCCTCGGTAGATCGAGAAGAGGGCGGCTCTGTTTTGAACTGGGAATTTTCCCTCTTTTTGCTGCCAGCATCAAGGCATTACGGAATATTCCGTTGGACAGAATCTAAAAATCAAACCAACTGCGGTCCGAATTTCAATGTGTTACGTTGGACAGTTTCTTTGTACGAAATTTTTCTTGCTAATTAAGATTTGTGAATAACAAGAATGACTCTTCAAATGGTGCAAATGTGTATTTTTATCGGATTTACTTTATCTTTGGAGGGTTTTACTCATGTAGTATTCTTTTTTATGAACACATGCAAAAGTATATTGCATATTATTATATTCGTTTGTAAATTAATTTTAATCGATAAACGTCGCTAACGTAGAACAGATTCGTACAGGTTATTGTAATTTAACAGTAGAATGACCAGTTGGGTAAAAAATGACTCATCAGAAATTTTCCAAAAATATTCAATATTAACGTTTGTA
>NW_017100404.1:1868147-1902855 GCF_001263275.1 Habropoda laboriosa | reverse complement strand
AGCGTTAAATTATAATAATAACGTCCGAATAATAAGTTTCATATTTTTAATATACAAAATTACACATTTGCTATATTTTTGCATATGTTCACATATTTCATTTGCATAAGTGCATAATCGTTACAATATTCTAAACTTCTATTGAATAAATTAGTAAATTTACATAGTTGGTATATATCTGTCACATACGGTAATACTAAAAATGTAGAATTTTATTAAATTTTAAAGAAAATAAAAATTGCAGATGCGAGATAAATACTGGCTAAACGTTATTCTATTTGTAGTTACAGGGAGAGTTTCTGTTTTATCGTGTTTCAACTTGCGCTGCTTTTTGTTAGCTTGTAGGGTACATGACTGATAATGCACGTGTAAAATTTTCTGTCAAAGTTACTCGCAAGTATGTCAGGAGAGTGATTAAAGTTTGGAATTATTTCACACGGCAACTAGGGAGTACATAGTTGCATGTTGCACCGCGCATGATGTGTCAGCCTCTCGCCAACGACGCAAACTTTATCTTTTCGATGCTTTTCATTCTTATTTTAAGTATTTCAAAGTCAATATTAGTAGAAAAGTGCTGGACTCGAGCATGTTGCCAAAACAAAATTGTTGTAAATTTTTTGTTTTCGAATACTGTAACGCAGCATAATTTAGCAAAATAATATTATATACTATAATTCATAAATATACTAAAGTTTAAATACCTAGAAATATTTTACAGTAGAGTGAAAATTATAGGAAATATTGCAATTTTGTACTTTTGTGATAGAATATAAGTTACACTAATTTGAGAAAATTCAATATATGAAAATTTACAAATGTGTTTTTGGAGCGAAAGATTTACGCTATAAATTATTTTCAAAAACAACAAAATTTCCATCGTGAAATGTATTAATACCTAATTAATAAATACACTATCAAATTTCAGGAGTACAACAAACGCAAAATTCAAATTTTCTTATTACAAAAACTCATAATATTGGTTTCAAAAATATAATTCCAAATTTTATTCACATACTTGAAGTTAACTTCGGCAAACAACTATACAGGCACACTGACAAAAACCAGGGTGGTTTAGGTCACGATATAGTGGAACCAATACTTGCTAGACTTTAGTTTGGCACTAGTTACGCCCAATCTACCTTCCAAATTAGTTGCAATTTCATTTCTGATTTATAGCATCGCGGTAGAAACTAAATAGTTTCATCGAGTCCCAGTGAATTACTGATGTTAAATTTATACCAGCATTAACTTTACACTATTCAAAACCCAGAGCACTTTGCTACACCTGCATTGTACCTGATTCTGATACGTGACAAAACGAAACCACGAAAAGTCTCGTTTTTAAATTTTCAACATGGTAAATGTAATTTGCACGTCAGAAATAATTCGACAGAAAAAGTGTGTACAAATTAATTCGGTGCCATTTCTCACAAACTGTAATGTTCATTTACAAAAAAAAATGACAATTTTGCATTTAATAGGAAATTGACGATTTCTCATCCGGAAAAATTGCAGGAGTTTTGAGTTGGTAAATCTTTTTTCATGCAGTGATAGGGTACTGAAGTAATTTTACAATTTTAATGTTCAAAATAATCTCCGTTATTTTAGATAACATTTTTCAAATTTATGGAATAACTGACGAATTCCTTTTCTGAAAAATTATGACGATTTTGAGTCGACAAAGTAGTCGAGACTTTGTGAAAAAAGGCACTCAATCAATTTGCGGACCTAATAAATAATTTCGAAGAGTGAATAAATCATAAAAAAATATTTTTGTATAAATACCTTTTTTCTCTTTCTTTCAAAGCCACCTATGTTTCTTACAGCAGACATTGATGTGCATTTAAACATGCAAAATATGACCTTACAATGGCACCTTAGACTCTGAAATTTTTGATCAAATGTAAAATTTCCTTTCATTGCTATTTCGTTCATCAAAAAAATGTTGCTTCCACCATTTAAATTACGTATAAAAATGTTCTCGTATCACCGTAGCTAAAGAAACTAATTAGGCAGCCCATTCTGTGTAGTTACATTTCATGCATTCGCTTCCCTAAATTTTTCACATTGTAATTAAAAACATTTGGACAAGATATTATCGCAGGAGCCTGAAATTTTCCTATTAAAAGAGTCTCTCCATTATTCCATTTCCCCCTCAAACACTTTCATTACACCGTGGCATAATCAACAAGTACAAACACCTACTTGCAAATGCACAATTTCGAATACACACTTGCCATTCATCACCGCAACACCGGGTTATCAGTATGCATTAACCCCTTAACGCTCATTCTCGTGTCTTACACGTGCACAACTAATCACCCAAAAGTGCAAGTTTGTTTAATTATTTTCTTTCGCTCGTCGTATCGCGCTATTCTATCTGTTTTATTGAAAAAATGAACGTGTCACGGAATTGCCCAATTATCAGAAGATATACTCAACACAATAAGAAGAAATTTTTGTCTTCTACTTAACTTCTCCAAATGTCTCTCATTCTGTCAGATCAGAAAAAAAAAAACCTCCCAAAACTGACACATTATTCCAACACAAAAAGGCAAACAATTCTTTCAGAAAATGACTTTACCCGCTGTGCTTTCGTACTCACAGGTAGTTACCATCAGAGTTCAATTTCGCGTCACACAAAAACCAAATAATTCCTTTATACAACAGCTTTGCTCGTGCAAAGTTCGATTTCTGGTTCAAATTGCCCCGAACACGTTGTGCACGAGGGTTGAAAAAGGAAAAATCGAATAAAATTGATCACATTCGGCGCATCGAGAGCCGAGAGAAACGCGGGCGTTAAGGGGTGAAAAATGACGTTTTAAAATGACTCGTGGAACAAACGGCCGTAAAGGGGTGGGTTTGAAAGGAAGTTGGCGGCGCGGTGCGAACAGCGTGAAAATTCATCGCGACGCGCTAGAGTCAGCCGGCAGAAACTCAATTGCGCGGGTAATGAGACACCGCGAAACATTCCGTCACGTGAACAGATTCGTCGAACATTCCGAGTAATCCAATAATTCGCCACGGCAGATATAGCCGTACGGCAGAAATTGAAATTTAACCCAATCCACGGCAGGTCTGAGTGGCAATTTCACATAGCGTCGCCGTCCTTCGCCTCGCATATTTTCGTCGCCGCCTCCTCCAAGGAACTTCTCTTCTCCGATTAATTAATCTCGCGAGAAAATAGGGGAAAAAGTGGAGAAGAACGAATAGAATGAAATGAATTTTCATCGAGGCTGCGTGGCAGATCAGAAATCACCGATAGCTTCTTCGGATGCTTGTACAGTCGTCTTTGTTCACGAGGCACGTTCGAGAAGGTATTAATCTTCAAGTGTTCCCCGACGTCACTGATCTCTGGCTGCTCTCTGACAAATAACTGGGATAAGCGAGAAAAGAACAGCGAAATAACGAGGCCACAGGACGATCTTCTTCTCCCTTCTGACGCCTCTCCTAAGATGGAAACAAGAATTCTGGATAGAGACTGTGGGTTTATTTTTTTTCTTCTTTTTTAATCAGAGGCCACGCTGATGCTTTCAGGTCGTATTATTTTGCCGGTGGTGGAACGCTGTGCGATGAAACCCTGGCAGGATTTCTCGAAACTTTGCTGGGACTGTGTTTCTCCTGACGAACACTTAACGCTTTCATGAAGAGGCACAGCTCGTAAAAAAACGAATTGTGTGTTGCTCGTGACACACGTACCCGGTGTGGTTCTCTTTGGCAACTGGCTGGGAAAACTCGGTGTAACGCGTGGTGTAATTTGGACAGTTTATTGGCGCGAACGTGGTTGCGTGAAAGTCCAATGATTTGGAAATGAAGGAGGAGGATTTTCGAATTTCTGTGATTAATAAGTGAAATGATTGTCAGGGTAAGTAATTAGTTTGACAGAAGTATAAATATTAGGCACTCCATGAAATGTGAATTGTTTAAAAGTATTTTTGTATCAGAAAGAAATCGAATTATTGAAATGTGAAAATAATCATTTTTCATTAATTTTGTCAATATTTCGTTGGGCCATCCTTTGCCAAAATTTGAGAAAGGCCAAAAGTATTGGACACCCCATAAAATATGAATTATTTAAAAGTATTTTGGTATCAGAAGGAAATCAAAGTACTGAAATGTGAAAACAATAATTTTTTATTAATTTTGCCAATATTCAGTTGGGCCAACTTTTGCCCAACATTTCACAACTACGGTAATTTTTTTCTGACGTGTACCCTGTTTCAAAAAGAAGAAGAAAAATTAATTCGAGTCGATGGTCACTGAGTTCACTCTTTTCTGGCATATTTCAAGGAAAACTTTGGAAATATTAACAGGTGAAACTAAAGACAAGCTGACGCGTGTTAGCAGACTGTGACTTTTAGGAAGAAACACAAACAGTAGACTATGGATCGTGAAGTTGTTTTACGGGCCACTATAAACCTTCTCAACTGTGTTTAAAATTCCTTTGAACTAGCCGACAAGGATGACGAACGATAGAAAGTTTCGAAGAAATAATTTTCGCAGTAAGTTGTGATAATAAAGGCGTCACACTATAGAAAGAACAATTCGTGGATTATTCACAATTTTTCAAGACACTGTCAAACATTTTAGAGACTTGCAGTCATCTCATTACTTGAGAGCAGTTACTTCGAATTGCCTTGAAAGTTGCAGTAACTTTGAAATTAAGTTACTTTTTACTCTGTATCGCTAGCTTCGAACTTTGCGCATTTATGTTGAAGTTTCTGTGGGTTTGGAGTATTCGCAAATCTAGTAACTAAAGTTATGTTGCTAGATTATTAACTTGTGAAAAGGCTGTTTACGTTTCAAATGCTGGCTTATTTAATCTCTTAGATACTTCGAGTTTTTTCTTTATAATTATTTTGTAAGATTCTTTTAATAGCTACGCGTGTCAATGCTGTTCGCTGTTCCAATATTTTGGTAATTGAGATACGCGGAAATATTATAGAACTATTGGTTTTTAATTAATTTCTTATTCTATTATAGGTAATTATTACGCATACTGTTGAGTCTTATTAATTGAAACCAAAAGAGACGAAAGTAGAGTTGTACTTTATTGCATAATTTATGCTTCTTTGTTATCAGACAGGAAGTTAATAAATTTAAGCTAAGTAATATTAGAATTAAATTTTACGTTTAAACCTATAATTCGAGAAGAAAATCAATTCCAACAATTCTACTAAATCCTTCAAAATTGCTATTATTTGCAATGCAAAAGGTAAAAATTCCTAACACAAAGTACCAAAATCTAACGTCACTTGTTTCCCCTTTAAATTTACAATTCTCACAGAAGATTGAATTCCGATAACAAAAGCAATTTCACGAATTCAAGTAAATCCTTCAAAATTGCTACCATTCACAATGCAAAAGGTAAAAATACCAAAATCTAACGTCACCTGTTTTCCCTTTGAACTTCAAATTCTCACAGAAGATTGAATTCTGAGAACAAAATCAATTCCATCGCAGCCTCCAAAAATTGCCACCATTCACAATGGAAGAAAGTGAAAAATTCCAACCACGAAGCAACAAAATCTAACGTCACTTGTCAATAGATCGCTCCGTCAAAAGCAATCATAACGTTAGCGATTGAAGTAGGAACGTTACAAACTTCCCCCAATCGAGAGGGTAGCTCTATTCGCGAAAGAAGGAACAATGGAAAATCGATGAACGATCGTCACTTTTTAGCAATTACCTGGCCGCATCGAAGGAGCTAATCGAGCCATCAATTCTTCCTCGAACGCAACAATGCGAACGAATGGTATTGCGATCGAGGAACACTTCAGTTTGCCAGACTTATTGAATAACCCTGGGGTCTCGCGTGCACGACATGCGGACGCATTGTATCGAACAATGACACCAGTCCGCTTTCTCGCCCACCTTCCCAGTCTATTATCCTGTCCCGGAGAGAGTTTCGTATATTTTAGGGCACCGTGGCAATCTAGCCCCGGCCATCAGGCCATTTCACGGCGACCAGCGTAATTTATGTGTTTTCCCGAAACGCGTCGCGAAATACCGGCAAAACGAATTCTAATTAGCCGCTCGCGTTTCAAACGGCATCGGTTCACAGAACGAATCCTGGCTGGACTGGACCGTTTTCGTACAGCCTGGCGAGATGTGGATGTAGGAGCATTGTACTACTATGAATTATGCTTTCGAAGAAAGTGTTGGTTGTTTAAAAGTCCCAAACTTCAATTTAAAAAAATAAAAATTAAAAGTTCCCAATTTAAATTACAGAATTTTAAAATTAAAAGTCCCAAACTTCAATTTAAAAAAATAAAAATTAAAAGTTCCCAATTTAAATTACAGAATTTTAAAATTAAAAGTCCCAAACTTCAATTTAAAAAAATAAAAATTAAAAGTTCCCAATTTAAATTACAGAATTTTAAAATTAAAAGTCCCAAACTTCAATTTAAAAAAATAAAAATTAAAAGTTCCCAATTTAAATTACAGAATTTTAAAATTAAAAGTCCCAAACTTCAATTTAAAAAAATAAAAATTAAAAGTTCCCAATTTAAATTACAGAATTTTAAAATTAAAAGTCCCAAACTTCAATTTAAAAAAATAAAAATTAAAAGTTCCCAATTTAAATTACAGAATTTTAAAATTAAAAGTCCCAAACTTCAATTTAAAAAAATAAAAATTAAAAGTTCCCAATTTAAATTACAGAATTTTAAAATTAAAAGTCCCAAACTTCAATTTAAAAATTTAAAAATTAAAATTCCAAATTTTCTATGTAACATAAAAAGAACGTCCAAAGAGAAAACATTTTTCCTAAAAGCGTAAATATTTAAATCAAGAAATTTCTTAGCTCAATATCACATTCGTTTCATCAAAATTACATTTAAAATTCTAGCTTCTACTATTACGCGTATACGCATAATATGGTCCGTTCGTTAAAGCAGAAAATTAATTTGCTTCTCGTACTGTTAAGAAAATAAGAAAAATGTAAAACATTATACGCAAAGAGATACGCGATCAAATATTCCGCATAAGAATTTAGCGTTGCTTCGTAGGAGAAAATGCTGATCCGCAGGAATTGAGTATGCCAGGTCGACATTGAAATTTTATTAAATTATGAGAGGTTGTTTCCTTCTTCGAGCACAGAAACCACCCTTTCCTTTTTCTTTCGCTTTGCCAGTGCGCGTCTAGATCGTACAATTCGTACAATTTTCCTCTGCGTTCTGCGGTTCACCAGGATCCTCTAAGATATTGCTCACACAAATGAATTTACGATTGTTACGTACAACCGTATAATCGAAATCTCTGCTTCTTTTTTTCTTCTCTCTCTTGTGAAATTACCATTCCACGGGTTTCACTGAAAATAAATATATTGCTTCTTATTTCTATCTTTTGATCTTCTTATCTCTGTGTTGAGAATCTATTTCACGAATTTTATTTTTGAAATCTATTTTTTCGTATTTCCTTTTCTATTTTTAGAGCTTCCTACCGTAATTTTACCCATATTTGTAATTATTTTAGAATCCATTTTTCTATTTTAGAGATTCCTAATTCTGATCTCAATTTTCATAATCTACTTTTCTTCATTTCTAACGAGAAACAAAAGTTTCGGTAATTCTATTTATTACTGTGTAATAGAAATATTCTTTTACTGAAAGAATAAATTCGAAATATAGGCAAAACTTTAACATATTCTCCAAATCACGGTTTTGTCATAATTCCTGTATTACATGGAATTAAGAAAAGGAAGTTCAGTAATAGTCTTCTAAATAGAATAAACTTTGAAATTAATTAGTACACATTCAAGATACATTTACTTTACTTAAATAAATTATTTGTCCGTTTCTCTTCCAAGTTCGAGAATAATTTTCTTGGGAAATTAATAAATCTGTAAGATTCGAACCGGAAAGCCAATACAAGTTGGCAAATAAAACTCTTGTTTATTGCAGAGAAATTTCTGAAGTTTAATTGCTAATAAAAGGACGATGAAGTCTTCTAAAATCGAACAAGTAATTAGGAAATAAGAAGTTAGTTCCGAAGTGTGGTTAAACAGAGAGAAAAAAGAAAAATGATCATCAAAACTGTTCCTCTACGTCATTTATTTTCTCCGGAATGCTCCGAAGTTTCTCAAGTATTCAATTTGTAACTGAACCTGAAAACTTTCCTGTCATTAACCTACTTCTACTTACCTCGTCGTTATCGTCATTAGCAAAATTGATAGAATTTATTCAATCGCGATATAGCTTGATTTGTTCAACGAATTTAGAGATATTTTGTGTGCAACCACACGTTGTACACATCATTATAGTATTATTGACAATTCTTGGTTAAACAACGTTTTAATCGAACAAATATTTGAATCACTCCTTCCACGTGATTGCTCACTATAACGTATTTACATATTTCTGTTTAATATTTAGAGCAATGCAATTTCTACCAATTTACAGAATACAATAATTTTTAATCATTTTCAACTAACGTAGACACTAGAAAAATATAATGCAAATATTGCAAATATATATAACGAAAGGAAGTTCTTACTTTGTTTAAATTATTCTCAAAATTTTACCTTTTCAGTTTTTCCTAGATTATTTCGAAATTCAGAATTCTTGCATTCGAATTTAACAACTGCGATTAATCTCGAAAAATAGCGTTGAATTAATTTGAAATAACATATTTCCACCAAGTATTCTACGATAAAACATAATTTTCTCCACATTTTATCATTCTGCATTTCACAAGTCTCTCCCTGGTTTTATAAATGTTTTAATAATAAAGATAGAAGTACGTTTTGCATCTGACAAAGGAATATTTCAAGAGAACATTTTTCGTTTAATTAAATTAGCACGAATTTATTATTTCTTTAATTTTCAATTTTATATTTGTGTGTTAATTTATTTGTTAAATTTCGAAACGTTTGAAAATTATTTAACTTCAAACCTAGAATAATCGAACCATATTAAATTATGAAAATTTACTTTTCAATAATAATTTCATTCTGCCAGTTTCACGAAGAAACTAATAAAACCGAAAAAAGCTTCGTCAGACGACCGAAATATATCGATCGAGCGAAATAAAGCTCAGAGTGATTACAATAGACGAGTGCGATTTATACCCTCTGTCTAATTTCTGGAATCTGATATTTACGCGGAGCAATAACTTCTCGCGATTTTACGAACAAACCCAGACAGGCTTAAATGAGCGTTACGCAGCGTGAGAAGGTGAAGGGCCATCATTCTCTGTCAAAGGAATCTAGAAATTTAATTAATCTGAGTCGATGGGAACGGAATATACGTCATATTCACTTGGACGTGTTAGATTTGCGGTAGAAATTCCCTGGAATTCTTAGCTCATAATAGAGAAATCTATAAAGAAAAATGGCTACCGGAAACCGGCCAGGTATTAATTACTCTACTCGTTGAAATTGAAAGATGGATGGAATTAGTGTTTCTAAATAAGAAAGAAATTTTTGAAAATATTGCGAAATAAGAAAATTAAAATTTTTTTTTCTTATTTTATTCTACTAACGAGAGATCGGAATTCTGTGTTACTATAGGAAAAATGATATTAATTTTATACGATCGCAGCCTTAATAATTTTTAGATCTTCGTCCTTTGTCGTTGAGAAAAGTGTGCAAAGATTTCACGTGAAGAATCCTTTTTTGCAGCACTAATGTTTTTCGATATAACTTATGAAAAGAAATTCAACAACGTGTCTTTTATTTCAGGAAGTATCCAAAATGATTGCTGTTAATTTTCATATAATTCTGAAGAATAAATTAATAATTATTTCATGCTATCGACAAATTTCAAGCTGAAGATTATTTTCAATTTTTATTTCACCAAAACACCCACAATTTTGAGCACCTTCAGTTGACAATAAAATAAAAATCCACGTAACACTATAAACATACTTTAAAAATTCTTAACAAGCAAACATATATCGTAAAATAAACTAATTATATTAAATTTATTTTTAAAACACTGTGATTTAATAAATAAAATGGCCAAGTAGCCTGAAAGTCTGTGATAACGTCATAAATAAATATAGATGTCTGCAATTAAGTGTTAAATATCACTTGAAAATCATTATTATACATCTTTTCACAAGCTACAACATAATAACAAAAATAGAACTTGCAAGTAAAGATGATTCATCAGAATATTCTTGACACCGTCCTTTTAATCGAACACCGCTTAAAAACTATTACTAACCAAATCGATAATAACATTTTCCTGAGCTATCATTAGCATTCTTCGAAATCCAACGCAACGCCTTAAGAGGTTAGGCCGAACGGTGTGAAATTCGCGTTAACCATTCAATTAACTCTGCTAATTGAATCACGCGACGCGGTAGGAACATTAATTAATCTGGAACAGAACGAGGTTGGCTGGTGGCCGGTGTCTGACTTGACAGAATTTCTCATCGTTCAGCAGAGAACGAGAAAACTTTCCCACTGCGTCATTTAAACGTTCCTGGCTATTTATGAAAACGGTCACGTGATCATTAACGTGTACACACCGTCCAAACTGTCACGATAGCGGTTCGAACAAAAGAGGAACTGTTAGGTCATCCTGGTGATTAAATATTTTAACGAAAATCCAAGGAAATGCTACAGCGACGACGTAATATCAGGTACCAAAAAAATTCGTGCCATTTTTCTATCAACGATAAACTCAAACCAAAATTTTTCACGGTAGTTCACAAATCTAACGCACAAGGCTGGGGTCAGTGGAAGGTTTTGTCTATTCAGTTGGTCACTATAGTCCAAAATTTGAAAAAACTAACACTCGTTAGCAGGAAAAGCGTAAGTTTCGTGCGGTGCTCAGGAGTTTGCCCGCGGGGCGCCACAGGGCAACGAAGGGCATTTTGCCCGCGCCTCCCTAAATCTCACGTCAAGCAATTCTAAATGATCCGATTCGTCGATGATGTTATAGAGTTATAGAGTTGGTCAATAATAACAATACATGTGTCCTATTTGTGCGATTGTGTCGGAGAAGGTGGGCTTACGGGGATACGACCCAATCAGACCCGTATTTCTTCCAGGGGCAAACTCCTGAGCCCTGCACAGTACTTCTTTCGCAGCTTTTCTCTGACTCGTCAAAAAATAAAGGACGTCGGATGAGAAGCTGTACCACATCCTCCTTATAGTCCAGACCTGTCTCCTTATGACTGTCACGTATTTTCGTCTGTGTCGAACTTTTTTTTGCAAATAATCACTTTGAAAACGACGTCGAGATCGAAACAGCAGAAATTTGTCACTTTCTGCAAGGAAAATTAAATATCTTTATAGTAGATGTAGAAATGCATTCTTCTCGACTTTTCAGATTAATCATCCAAATCATTTCCATTATTGTTGATGACCTGCTATTTTTTTGACAGTTAGAAAATACCATCGCAATAGACACTCGGTGGATTTGAATTAATTATGTGAATTCAGTCGGAAAGAATTCATTTCTCTGTGAAAATTGGTCAAAATTGTACCCAATTCTTTTGGTACCCAATTCTTTTGGTGCCCAATTCATCTGGTACCCAATTCTTTTGGTACCCAATTCTTTTGGTGCCCAATTCATCTGGTATCCAATTCTTTTGGTACCTAACTCTTTTGGTGCCTAACTCATTTTGGTGCCCAATTCATCTGGTACCTAATAGAAAAAAGTTGCGTGAATAAGAAGACATTTATGTTTTTTCTCTCCTTTATCAAGTTTAAAGGTTCATTGGAAATATCGATCTGAATTATAAAATTCCAACAGGAAGTTGTGGAACGTGATCTAATAGTTCATTGTAACTCGTTTTCTGATCGGTGTATTTTACGCTTTGGTTACATTGTTTCGATACGTGACTGTCGCAAACAGTTGACTCTCTGTGTCCCCCGTTTCGAATTCGACGGGTCTTTCGATCGTTTGATTAAGGAACCGCTGTTAGATTCGGTGCAACACGGTTGGCGGACTACTCAAACTGTACACGATGTAAATGTAGACGGCGACAACCGCAGCGAACGTGGCCAAAGTGAAGACAGCAGTTTCGAATCCTACGTGGACAAAATTGAAACTGACGGTGAAACTCGATTTCTAAATAACAGGTCCGCTTTAATGTATGTACATTGGCCGCTGAAAAAGTTTAAAGCACCCTTTTGTTGTGCTCCTAGGGTAAATCTCTGGCTAATCTTTTTACACCTGTACACTACTTTCTTGCTACTTTTTATCGGCACGTTGGTTTACTATTGATTTTAAGTATTTGCATAACCTTGTTCGATTATTTTATTGGAAGGTGTGACAAATCATTCAAAAAATTATTCTTTTTTGTATTAAGTCTTGCAAAATTTGTTCAATATGAGAGGTTTTCTTGGGTAATTTTTAAAATAAAGAATGTTACAAATAAATTCGTGGACAGTTAAAATAAAGAATGTTATAAATAACTTTTTACGAGTATCTAAATTATTTTAGAGAGAAAATTGCAATATTGAAGAATATGATTTTTAGGATCAGAATCTGATTAAATTATTGTTGAATGAATTGGATAAGAATGTAAGAAAAATATTTTCATCTTTAAAAATGATATTGGGAAATATTTATAGTGAGCCTAAAATACTGAAATTATACTGCACCAAAATTATAATTTCTAGTTTAAATTGCACCTGAATAAAATTTTCCATAAAATTATTCTACTTGTTCAAAAATCTCTAGCAAATAAAAAAGTCGATTATTAGATTACAAAAAGAGTGCTTTAAATTTTAACGCAACAGCGTAAATACACACACAGAACAGTGATTAAATACTTGTCGTCAATGGAACAAAAAAGAAAGAAAGAAAAAAAAAACACATCGATAAAAATTAAACGAAATTTCTCTGGAGCGTTTAGCTCGGTTGGGGAAAAGACTCGACGGTCTACACCGAATAACGATACTCTTTTACATCGATAATTTGACGCACTGGGATCGGCAATAGCTCTTCCTATTGTTCTTTCTCTTTTACTATCTTTAGATACGTTTGCTCGGGGAATATTAGATCGACACCAGAAGTAACTTCCAGTTTATTTCCGTGAACCTGGGAATTGTGTGCACGGGCTGTAAACAACAATTCTCTTTTTCATTTTTCATCGATGATTGATCGATTCTCGACTTTGCCGCGCGCGCGACGAAAGTTTGTCGACCCAGAGGGGAACTTTTCCAGGAAGACTTTGTTTACGAAATTTTCAACGACTACCGGTGGACAGACCTAATAATGGATACTACACCGTTACATAACTTTCGGAGCAAGAAAGTGTTGTAAAAGTTACAACATTACATAGGTAGGTAGGTTGAACTTTATCCATGTACAATTTAATGACTTTTGTTAAGTTTCTCGGGAAATAAATTGGAGGCATTAAATGTAAGAATCAGGGCTGTGAAACTTACTTAGAATAGTCGAACTACTCGAGTAATTCGGATAATTTCGAATACGAACTCTTTATCTGGATAATTCGGATAATTTCGAATACGGATAGTTTGGATAATTTCGAACACGAATTCTTTATTCGAATGATACGAATAATTGGAATATTCGAACAATTTGACTAATTCAAAGAATTCGGGTAATTGGAATATTCGAACAATTCGAATAATTCTGAGAATTCGGGTAATTGGAATATTCGAACAGTTTAAATTTCGTATATTCCACTTACACGATATTCAACAATTCATCTGAATTCCATTCGAATACACCGAATATTCGAATTTTCCCAAGAGCCCTAATAAGAACACTAAAATTAGAATGTTCAGAAGTGAAACACACGAAATAAAATACTTTTAGTTACGATATGAATACAATTAAATCTAATTTCTTAATTCATCGATTCCTTTCCATTTCTGAACTCCTGGAAATAAACTGGAAGGAATACTAGACTTCGCAAATCTCCTAAGAACGATGTAACATTTCAATCACAATAATTTTATGCTTTGCTGAAGATCCTAGTGCGCCATTTCAGGGTTCACTTCTCAATCGTTCGTGAAATTCAACAAAGCCGATTACAAACCACGAACTTCGAATTCTCTTCCGACTTTTTATTATCAAAAGGAAGTTAGAACTCGGAGTTTAAAGCATTGTCTGCTTACGAAATTTCTTAGCTAACCGAACCTTATTGTTTTTAATCTCCGATGAAAGAAACGAAAATTTCCTCACTGTCTTTCGCATGTTCATCCCACGATCCTGAATCTGAGCTCGTCGATAGTTGCACCGATTCAATCTGTCTCATGCTGCCTTCGTCTAACTTCTTTGCCTCGTCCTCGAGATTATTCCCGTTTTCAGCTTTTTCCCCTTCGGGCGCTGTTACGGAAGATTACGGGAATCTTTTCATTCTTCGTATTCGAGATACATAATTCTCTTTTCTTTCACTATTTTCGATACTTTATTCGAATTTTATATCAGTGACAATTTTCTGTTATTACTAATACGTATGATTACTCTTTGGAGATTGATTGTATTTTTGAATAATTTAAATTTCAAATTTTTATCTAAATGTTTACTTCTAATTTCAAATTTTATATTTTTAAATTGAATTTTATATCTCTAAATTTTTACTTCTAATTTCAAATTTTATATTTAAAATTTTTGAACGAGAAGTATGAAAGAATATTCAATTCACAAATGTATTTCTAATCACGATTGTCGAATCGATTTCAATGGGTGACGTTCTTATTATTTCGAGAAATTAGAACCATCTTCTACAATTCATAAAATGACGAATTCAATTAATTAATTTTCAGTTAATTTCCCTTGTACTCCATATAAAAATCTTAGCACGATCGCATAATTAATACGATGCAATTTATCTATCTGTTTCATTCTCATATTTCAAACTAAAATATTTAGTTTACCTTTTTCACAATTTTCTATTATCTTTACAATCTAATCAACTGATCACTAATTTTTCATCCACCAAAATAATTCACATCTTCCAATATATCTCATCGCACGAACAAATTTAACTCGCCCCACAAATTTTACCCTAAAAGCTCCAACAGAAAAGCTTCCTTTAATAGCCACGCAAACAACAACAAAAGAAAATATCCCATTTCATGTACCAGTTCACCCATTGAAACCGTTAATTGCGTTTCCCCGCTTCATTTTCGTACCTTCCACTTGGTTTTGTCCATTCGTTTCATCCCCCATGATCTTAAACGCGCCAGAGAGAGAGAGAGAGAGAGGAATCCTCTTCGATTCCCGACAAGAGGTATCCAACAACGGTTTAGAACTCTATCGGAATTGTTGATCGGATCCAAGTGGCCGCGTTAATTCAACTTTGATCGTCGTACCGTCGTTCCGAAATAACGAGCGAAGGAGAAACTAAAAGGAGAATGTCCGCCAATGTCCACGGTGGAAATGCTAACTTTCCGCAACGCTTTTTTTCCCTCTTCCAGTCAGATCCACGCGATAGAGTCGCCAATTGGGACGTCCTTAGTTAGCAGACGAGTCGGTAAATTTACCTAGGGACTCTTCTCTCGAGGCTCGAGCTGTCGTTAAGCACAAAAGGTTTTCCCTATTCCTTGTCCTCTTCCCCGGTTTTCCTTTCGCTGCTGCTCCGTTGTTACCCGGGCCTCGCGAGCAACCGGCTTCTCGATGTCGACGAATTAATCCGTCTCCGGTGATTACGCGGCTAAACGAGTCTTCCACGGAGGTCGACACGTTTCCCCGAGGTGATTTTCTGCTCGAACGATGCAAATTTATGATAAGCGCGAGACGATGCCTGTCGCCGTCGTCGGAGTTCTCGTAAAAGTGCAGGTCTTGGATTCGGAGGCAGCGATTGCTGCAGTAGGTTGCGAAAGATTCTAGCGTATAGTCGGTGGAAGAAATGCAGAGAGATTGTTAACTGAAGCAGTAACACCCTGTCGCTGCTGTTGTCTATAGGCGTTTTGAAAAATTACTCGTACTGTACAGTTTGTGCCTTTTTGGTGCAATTTTGGACTAATTTAATCCTTGATTTCATGTTACAAGTATTTCTATCTTAATTTGGTGAAACAGATGTTAAAATGATGCAGGTAAAATGCTTCGAAAGTGAATGATATCTTCTGAATTGTGCAAATCGTTGATATTAATTATATCAAAGTTTCTTTACTAACCAATTTTAAATAACTGCTGCTATAAACAGTGCTGTGCCCATAATTTTTGTATTCATTAATAGTTATCTATACCCACAATTGTTATATTTATTAATAATTAACTGCTACCAAAATGTTTGTATCTATTAATAGTTATCAACTCCTTCAATTTTTATATTTATCAATAGTCAGCTTTTTCCACAATTTTTATATTCAATAAAAATTACCTGTACCCACAATTTTCATATTTTCCAATAAACACCTGTTACCAAAATTTTTGTATCTATCAATTCCCACAATTTTCATATTTATCAATAGCCATCAATCCCCAAAATTTGCATACACTGCAAGATTACCAAAAAACCGTCTCAAACATTCTCCAAACCACCTCACCTCCTCAACTAATCCAGCCATTTTTCATCAAAGAAAAAAAGAAATTCCCAAGTCGCCAGCTTTCAAACCCCCCCCCCTAACATGCTCGACAACAATTCCACTCTCCCCTCAGATGCCTCTCCTCTGTGTAACAATATTTGCCTGAAAATTTTATCATCGCGTTATCGGCGGGCATTTAAACGAGACACCGCGGGATTCCGTCTGTATTCGTAACTGGAACACCCTCTCGTGTTACAAGCCCGACAAAAAGCCGGAACAAAAGGACAGGAGGAGAGAATCAAGGTCACGGGAGATTATTACCTAAGTGAATTATAAAAAAGCTCTTCGAGGACTGGTTACAGAGGCAATTTTGCGATGCTTGACCCTTCCACTTGCCTCCTCGGCCCGCGTCGATGAATTTTCTATCTCCCTAGGCGTCGTTTGTGTCCTCGTTATCGTTTCCCGCTCGTTCCTCCGCTGTCTCAACTGGGATTTCTTCACTTTCGACCAGTTCTTCTTCTTCTTCTTCTTCCTCCTTCTTCACTTCCGGTTGCTCTTCGACTTGTGACTCGCCGAGGAATTCGACAGCGGACAAACTCGCGGATATCTCCTCTGGACTTTGCGAGCGTGTATCCTCTACAGAGCTTTTAGGGTTCTCTACGGTCGAATTCGTGATGTTGCTGTGTTATTTGGTGATTGTTTTTTTTTAACACGGGTTTTAAGGAGCTGTGTGATTTTTCGTTTTACTGTGGTATTTTATTTTTGGGTTTTTTGGTAGTTTGTTGTGATAGGGGTAGATCGAGTAGAGTTTGTGGTTTTAATTGAATTATATTTTTAGAGATTTTGGGATGGAAGTGAGTATGCGTAAGTGTAAAGGTATTTAGCGGTGAAGTTCTGTTGCTCTATTTTCTTTTTTTTTTTTAAATTTGTTAGTTAATTGACAGATTTCTTTTCGAGATTTTCGAATAGAAGTGAGTATGCATAAGTGTAAAGGTATTTTGAATATTATTCACTTAGGTGATTAATGGCGAAGTTCAAAGAATTGTCTACATACATGTAGATTTTTAATATATCAAATATTACTCATCACAAATATTAAATTTGTAACATGTCAAATATGTTAGTACTAGTCTGCCGTTCCGATTTCGTGCGACAGTCAGGTAAATCACGTGCGATTGTCAATTGGCTTTTCGATCATTTGTGGGAAGAAATTAAATGTAACGTGTTTAGTAACTAGCGATCAAGGTTTAAACGCGGCTTTAACTTCGTCAATTAAAGGCACGTTGTACCTCGTATAAACGGTATCACAGGAATTTTCAGTCAAATTTCATTGGTACGTCTCGTTACGTATTATTTGTGCTATACATCTATTTATGTTGCATAATAACGTTGGATGTATCTTAACCCTTTGCACTCCGTTGTCGCCGCCGCAGTGTTTCGTGCAATGTACAAAAGTAGAAATTCTGAAGTGCTTGATTCACAATCTTTTGCATCTTAAAATGTTAATAAAATTCAATAAAAAATAAGGATCACTACAATTTTTTTTTATGAAAACTGTCAGAAAAATACTCCGACTCAGCGTAGAGTGGGGGTAAAATAAACTGAACGTGTCTCCGTTTTCCACAACAATATATTTTACTCAGAATCTGTATCTACGTTAATCGGGCGTCGTTTGCAAAAGTGTACATCGAAGGTCTCGGGAAGAGTGAGGAACGCGAACAGGCCCAGGGAAAAACCCAAAGGGGCGAGTCACCGTCTTCGGGACGGATTTTCTCACAACACATTTTTTTATGTGCCAATCAATGCATATGAGAATTCACTTCAAAAAAGTGTTAGAGGACTTGGGTCGAAAATTGATTAGCTTAGAAGTTATGAGTTTTGTCGCTCATATACGCGAAACACTGTGCGCCGTGGCGACATTGTAAGTGGAACTAACAGCTCCATTGTCACTGCTGCGGCGACATTGTAAAATATATTTTTAAGAAAAATTGAACGCCTACAAAGTATCTTCCACAGAGGCGCACTCGCGCCATTCTAAATAGTCTCGGAGTAGCTGGTAGCCCATAGTAAAAACGATTCAGAGTTTCTGGTAGGTCATAATAAAAATTGCGAGGAGTGCAAAGGGTTAATAATCTTGGAGACAAATAGGTCGAAATGCAGAATAACAAATAAAACAAATTATAGTTTGTCTCAAATAGGAATTCGTTTTCTAAAAAAACTTTTGCAAGTAGAACTTTTAAACGACAGGCATTGTTAATCAACAGAGTTATTCAGAAATTCTTATAACGCAAATAATAATAATTTTAACATCTGAAATTTATCAAGTCAACGTGTTTCATTGCTCAAACTTAGCAAATCAATTTTTCATAAATAAAATTGTTGTTCGAATAGAAAATTTCTGTTTGAACGTTTTTACTTCGTCTCGAATATATTCAATTTGATTATTGAAGAATGAATCAACGAGCAATGATATTATACAAGGCGAACCTGTAGCCTGAGCCTCCTCGAGCATCTTCGCTCTTAAGAACGCATTTCTTCTGCAATTATTTTCTTTGGTGCATCCGATAATAGGCATTTTTCACGTCTCTGACGATAGAATTTCTAAAATAAAATTTCGACGTTAGTTTCTATTCCCTATTCTACCACAGATATCTTGTTATTTCATATTTTCGAATGAACTGTATCCTTCAAAATTATTTTTGAAAATAACTATTGCAAAAATAACGCTGGTAATTTCGGAGAAACTGTTTTAAAGTTAAAAAATACGAGAATATGTTTAAAATTAATGCTGAATGGTTTCATGGAACAGCAATTTTCGTCAAATTGCACTTTTTCAACTGTAACTGGATATTAGTAATTATTTAAAAAAGAAACTTACAATACCAACAAAATATTGCGATTGAAATTTTTTTAATTTCGAACGAGAAATGAAACAAAAAGATTAAAGAATTACTCAATAAAAAGAAGAAAAACGTGTTTCATCAATGCATAATTTTATGACAGGATCGTAATGTCGATTAAAACATAACGACCTCCAAAGTTTTGTTTGCTTTACCGAAAAATTCAACTTTCGTCTTAAACATTTCTTTCTATGTTCGATTCATCATTGTGGAAGAAGTAATTTTGCAAGGAACAGTAGTTGATCACAATTGTAAAGGTGACAAATTCAAAGAATTTTCAGCAGCCTACTTTTCACGACGAAGGAAAAGAACGAAGAAGCCTTTGTTTCAGAGCTCGATGCAAGACTATCCGTGACCCAGAAGCGTTTCTTGAAAAAAAAGAAGTTCCAGTCTCTTAACAGTACGCGTTATCTCCTTTACATTTTTTCTTCTTCCTTTTCTTCGGTATCTCGTCTGCGTATTTACACCGTTTCTCGCACGCGGCCGTTTGAAATGTTTCTACTGTCTAATGTAAGATACAGTACGATCAATTATGGGGATATTTGCCTAACTGATGAATTGTCACCTTCGAAAGTATTTCGTTACTTTTTCTTTTAAACTTCTGTTGCATCAAATTTAGACGAATTTTACAAATTTTCAAAGTTTCTTTATCTCAATCTCAAAAAGAAACTCCTTCAAAACGTAACTTTTAAAGGCAACTACTACGAATGCATAATTTTACAAAAAGAAGATTGACGTATAGATCTCAATCTAACCCTTTTCTCTGCAATACGCAACAATTTACACTGTTAATTTGAAATATCTCCTCTAAAACATTTAGGGGGAGTTCCCCTAGCACCGGACGCTTAAGGTTTTCCTTAAATAAATCTCTCTACCTGTGCACACGCGACTGAAACGCGTACAAAACTTATTTTTATTCCTTTTGCCTCCTCTAGGAGATACGCAGAATAACGGCTCGGTAGCGTTTCAATTATTGCAGATATAACTAATGTCCGGTATTAGGTGCCGTCCGGCGTTAAGGGAACTCCCCCTGCTCTATCTTTCTTACTTCATCCTTCACAGACGATGCAAGTTCACCGATACAATTTTCCATCCACTCTCTCGCAATCGAACAAGCTTACGACCGTACTCTCTCACCTGTGTTAACCAGGCACAAAGAGCGAGCCCCCGAAAAAAAAAAAGAAACAACGATCAAGAACTCGGAGTCGGTTTATTCCCGCGTTGTGTGGGCCGAACTTGGACGATTTCGGACGGAGGCGTGCTCGACAATTTTCGGAACTTTCGCAATTATTTAGAGGCTCATTGGTGCAGGAGGAAGTTCTTGATAGAACCGGTATTTATTGAATTACTTCGGGTATCGAGCGCCCGTTCCCGAATATTCCGCATGCTGCAGTTCCCCGGAAACTACTGGTCTGTACGCTTCTGTTTCATAATCGAAATACTTTCGTGTGCGTGCTTTACATTTTCAACCGTACACAAGTAGCAAACGAGCCAAGGTAAAATGACACGAGTCGAAACCTGCATTTCTTTGTGCACCCTTAGTGGGACACTTTATTCAAGTGAATCGCCGCCCTGTACTACTTTGCCCCGATCGTTTTTGTATTTCCGCGAGGAGCAACATTTTCAAGAGCTGGGAGAGAGAGAGAGAGATTTTTTAAACGGCGAGAGGTGGACGGGAAGTTTCATTTACCAGTTGATGCTGCAGGAATTGATGGTCAAAGGTTTTTTTCTATGCTTCGGAGTTACACGGAGGATTTTTTGTTTGCGTTGATAAAAGTTGCAGGTTTGCGAGAGTGGTGAAAGTAAAGAAATTTAAGGAAATAAGATGTGAAAAATGTAGTTTAAATATCTGTTTTGTACGTTTGAAAAAATTTTGGTGCTGTTTGTGGAATTTAGTGGGAAATAATTGGGAATTTCGGGTAGCTTGGAATAGTGGAAATTAGTGGAGAATAATTAGGAATTTTATATAATACGAAATAGTAGAAATTAGTAAAAAAATAATTGGGAATTTCAGAAGATATGAAATAATAGAAATTAGTGAAAAGTAATTGGGAATTTCAGAAGACATGACATAATAGAAATTAGTAGATAATGATTAGGAATTTTAGATAATATGAGATAGAAGAAATTAGTAGGAAATAATTACGAATTTCTTCACTTCAATTTCATATTATTTTCTTCGTCGATATAAAATATGAACCATCAAAAAAATTATACGATATTTTTCATGTCTCGCCGTTTAAAAAACATTTCAAACGACACTAACCCCAGACTATCTCACAGTTGTCGGCAAGAATACTATCTACCAAATATTAAAACCGCAAAAAAAAAAAAAAAAAAAAAATCACCCAGTAGCAATTTACAATTTCCACAATTAAAAACACCGAATTATCCTTCCATAAATTTTCACGATCCTCCACATGTTTAAAAATTCACCAATATACCGCCATTGGTCCCATTCAAACTATCGCAAATTTCAACGAATCAGGTCCTTCGATGAAATTTCTTTTCCATTTAAAAATCGCCAAAATTTCGAATCTCGAATTTCAAATGGTATCCCATTTCAACGCTATAATATTCTTGCCCGCACAACGAGCATCCGTCCGCGCCTTATAACTCGATTACCACGCACGATCAACGTTGGATCCTTTGACACATAGGAAGACACACAATTTGGATCGCAATCGAAATTATCCGGCGTAGCCTTGCTGCGTGATTCGACAGTTGAGAGGTTTTTGCTCGGCTCGCGACTCGGTGTTTCCTGGTCGGCCATTTCGTGAGAACGCGATACACGGCGAATATCTATCCAACAACCATTTTCGAAGTCTTCTTCGTTCGATTCTCTCCACCTGTCGCCAACCAATTATACGACGATCTCAAGTTCCACAATTATCTCTTCGTATTTTCTCCGACCGTTTCTTCAAGATGGATTATACAAAGAAAATTATGCTAATGACTGAGCACTGGAGGATACAATTTTTTAGAAATTGAAGCTTTCTTTGTGATATTCGAACAATTTTTCGTAATTTTTGTTCAATTATTTGGGGAATTTTCTGGTTGGAGTTTCAAAATTTTGTCGTTTGGTGTTCTATTTGGAAATTTAATTAGCTGAGGGATTGAATGATTGGAATTTTAAATGGTGGTTCTTTGGGATGTTTGGAGAAGTACTGATTTAAGTACTCTTTTGGTGGAGTTAAAAAAGACTTCGAAAGTGAACAGTTTGTTACTCTTGCAGTCATGCTGTATTAATATTTTCTCTATTTTCTTTTTTTAATATTTGGAAGCACGAATTTTTCCTTTGAACGTAATCTCAATAAAAAATGAGAATTGCAAATTCTCAAAATGTCGAAATTTTTTTTAGAAGAAAGTAATATATATATAAACTTATTGTTTTGGAAAACATTGGAATGAATCATTGAAAAGGAGAAAACATTGAAAAGAATCATAAAATGATAAAATGAAGATAAAATGAATTTTTCAAATTTAAACGACACGAATCGCATAATTTATGCATTTAATAAATAAAAGAGAAATATAATTGGTTACTACGCGACTTTTCTATTCACTTCAATTACTATTATTATCCACTAATTTGTATTAATAAAATGTATTACGAATGCTTACTAAAACATTCTCCTTTAATAATAAACTAGCAAAATTTAATTGCTCACTTTTATCTTTAACTTACGCTACAAATGTAAAATTTCTTATTTTTCTGCAGTGAAAATTTATTTCAATACAACATGACACAAGCGGCGACAAAAACGCCAAATTTACTTACTTGATAGGATTTTCTATTTTCGAATGCGAGGAATATTCACAGTTTCGAGGTAATTTTGAACAACGAAATTAAATTTAGAAAGATTTGACCGGAAAACAGAAATTTTCTGAGCGAAAAAGCAGAGCTGTAGCGGATACCGATATTTACATCGCCATTTCGTTTACCGTTGTCACGTTTGGAAACGCGTTCATCTTTTGTCGAATTTTACGATATTCAAACACATATTTTTTGCATATTTTTGTAATTCAAATTTTGCAATATGTTACAATCGCTATACGAGGCATTCTTTGTACGAATTTTTAATCGAACGAGAACGATAAAATAATTTATCTTTTTGGTTTCCCGAAAGAATTTTTTATTAATAATACGAGGTATTTTTGAGAAAATTAATTAACGCAAGAATTTCGAATATAAAAGCTTAATATCCTTCCTATGGCCGTTAATTTCGATTTTAACGTATTATATATGGAACCTTCTACTCGTTAGCTGGAAATTTTAATTACCGTAACGAAATCTTTCATTGAAATAAATCGTTTCCTTCTCGTATATGCTTCAAAGAGCGCGACTACCTACTGATTAGCTTTATTAACGAGTTTGATCAACGTAAACTTGTGAATTTAAAAGGATAGCGGAGGAAAGAAACGATTACAGTTCGAGATTATTAATTCTTATTCTCGAACGAAGGGTAACTTTGGCAATAAAATAAAATTCCATAGAAAAAAGAAATTCTTAGAAATGTTCATCCATAAATTGAAAATTTCCACTCATTTTCACTTTACTTTTGATTCGTTTTCAGTGAAAAGTTTGTCACAAATGACACGAGTCAGCTAACAGAAATTTAACCTTTCAAGTAAATATCTCCGAATCAAAAAGATAATACAATTCCTAGACAGCTCAAAAAAATGATCGAAAGACTCTCTATTACACGATCATAAACTTCAAATATTTCTCCATAGTACACAATACATAAGAAAATAAAAGATCAACCTGAAAATTTTTTCACTTCCTTCGAACAATCTTCCAAGCCAGTTTGCGACTGTCGCAAATCTGCGTATTACCAAATTTTGAGAAAATAAACAAACCTAAAGAACAGCTAATTCAAACAAAAAAAGGCTATTTCCAAGTAAATCCTCAAATAAAAATCCAACCTCCAACAATTTCACCTAAACAGCAACACACGCACACCGAAATATCCTCTTCACCTGTAAAACGAACCTACAAAGCACGTCTCGTTCCAAAATCCACGTACCGAAACGAAAGCATTCGAAAATTTGACCGTTACCACCTTCGAAAGAACAAACTCCACCTTTCGTTGCTACAAAAACTATTTCAATTACACGCATATTCGTCTGTTTCCTCGATTCCGCACGGCAGATATCAAATTCCTTCGACAGGAGTGCTGTGTAACCGGGGATATTTTGCATAACGACCGTTCCGCTTTTTGCCGCGCGATAATCGATGGACCGGAGAGAAACGTAATTGTGCTCGTTGAAAATTGTATTCCAGGTAATAACGTTCGCCCCGTTAACGAGCATGTTCCTCCGCGCCGGCGATATACCCTTTCGAAAAAGCTTATTGGCGAAAGGCAAACCTGCTGGGCTGCTGCTGCTGTTGGACGACGAGGTGAAACTGGCTGGGTGAAACGAGGGTTCGAACAATGTTTTCGCGATATTGGAACGTTGCTTCTTCGACAATGATCACGTTAAAGCTAATATTTTCGAGGGAACCTCGTAGCGTGAACGATCAGGTAGGAATCGTTTCACAGGCACGTTTTCGGGGCTGAGACGTGGTGGAGATTGGCTGGAGGAAATGCCGGGGTAGAGGAATAGGCAAATAGAGAACGACGGAGGCGGAGGGAACGTGAAATGAAGGTTAGGCGAGTGGATCCGTGGTTCGATTCTTTCAGGCTTTAGTTGAACATTTACCGAGTTGATTGTGCTTTGATACTAAAAGTGGAAGAATATCAAAAAGTGGATTGATCCTTTTGGCTTCCGAGCGACTCAATTCATGCAAAGGACGAGGATATCGATAAAAGGATTAAGAAACTAGTAAAAAATAGTGTAGTATCGATGAGGGAAATAGGAATCTATCTATAGATTGTTCGCGAAAATTGAGCCACTTAGAAGCCAACGTGATTGAAATTTGTTTTATTTATGAAAAATTAAGCAGCAAAATAAAGCATGTGCTTTGATACTAAAAGCAATTAAGCAGCCAAGTATGTGCTTTGATACTAAAAGTGGAAGAATATCAAAAAGTGGATTGATCGTTTTGGCTTCTGAGCGACTCAATTCATGCAAAGGACGAGGATATCGATAAAAGGATTAAGAAACTAATGAAAAATAGTGTAGTATCAACGAGGGAAATAGGAATCTATCTATAGATTGTTTGCGAAAATTGAGACACTTAGAAGCCAACGTGATTGAAATTTGTTTTATTTATGAAAAATTAAGCAGCCAAGTATGTGCTTTGATACTAAAAGTGGAAGAATATCAAAAAGTAGATTGATCGTTTTGGCTTCCGAGTGACTCAATTCATGCAAAGGACGAGGATATCGATAAAAGGATTAAGAAACTAATGAAAAATAGTGTAGTATCGATGAGGGAAATAGGAATCTATCTATAGATTGTTCGCGAAAATTGAGCCACTTAGAAGCCAACGTGATTGAAATTTGTTTTATTTATGAAAAATTAAGCAGCCAAGTATGTGCTTTGATACTAAAAGTGGAAGAATATCAAAAAGTGGATTGATCCTTTTGGCTTCCGAGCGACTCAATTCATGCAAAGGACGAGGATATCGATAAAAGGATTAAGAAACTAGTAAAAAATAGTGTAGTATCGATAAGGTAAAGGGGAGGTTTATATATATCGCTAATGATGCAAATGGATTAACAGAAAATTTTCAGTATTATCAGCTACATAGTACATACTTCTGATATTTATACGTCGCACAACCGATCGCTGTTGCCACGACTCGACGACTGAACGACTCTACGCGACGCCCTTGCTCGACTGTTTCCAAAAACTATGTGTTTCCACATACACGTACATTCGCATCGCATTCTCGAGTCTCGAACTATTCCGACTGCCGCCGAAGAATGCCGTATGTCGAATGACAATAACAAAAGGCACTGTTTACAATAGGTTATACTGTGAACTGTGCTCGCCTTTCAAACAGAAATTCCATATTTCTAGTTTATAATGAAAAATGAAGAGGAATTATAATTAAATACTAATGTGACGTATTTTACGTTTAATACAGGTATAACGGTACAATTAAGAATTAAACGTATTTTTTTATACCGTATAGGCAAACTGGCTCGTTTAGGTCTAATTTTTGGAGTGTTCTGTGCTTCGAAAAAATTTGAAAAAATTCTGGGCTACTTAGAAATGTCTCTTTTGTATTATGGAATTATTAGTTGAGTCACATGTTGAAAACTTTTTTAACGAAAATAGAAATTCGTTTGGAAGGAGTACAGAGTGAAATTTCAGATTGCCCATAAAGGGTTAAAAATGAATAATTTGTCGATAAATAAATTATTGTGTTCCGAATATTCGCTAACCAGTGAGTTAACTTGTTTTACACAGTTAACAGGTTAATTATTATAAAATAAACTAATGCAAAAATGAATTTTTGTGCTTCTGATCAATTTCTACGTTAATTCATTAACGCCTGATGTCCTCTTTCGATGAAATTTTCATGTCAACTTTTTGTAATATTTATTTAGAGCAACTTATACTGTCACTTTTTGTTTGAAAATAGTTCAATGCATCGATAGCTCTAAGTTCATTTATCCGCCACACTGTCAAGTATCAAAAATGAAGACAAAAAGTACTAATTTGTATGGTAATGAGTTAAATCGAGAAAATTATTAATTAATAAATTATTCACGCCAGAGATATATTGCGATAATTCTAATAAACAGATTATTTGTAAAATATTGTACAACAAATTTTTAAAGACTGTTGCAATTAACTAATTTTACTACGAATATTGCTTGTGAACATTCGATTGTACGAATGGAATACGTACTAATTCTGGTTATACCATATTTCTAGTAACACTTCGATATCGTTAAACGATGTCGCTGGAAAAGCAAAAACGCAAGACAGGAGTACCCATCGTTAATGAAATTATACGTCAAGTGCAGTAATGTGCACGTGTTCACCTGAGAATCCAATGTAATTAACATCGACCAAATTTTAATGTCGTTTTCTCACCACCTGCGTTATATCCGATAATTAACGTTCACGACAATTTAAGGTAATGCGATGTTACCTGTACTAGCGTCGTCCTGCACGCAGCTCTGGCACACATGCGTGGCTTTTAATGCTAATATCGAGGATCGAAGAGGAATAAAAGGATTTTCTTTTTTTTTTTTCGTTTATTGCAATGGTAGAACGAGTCGAAGAAAATTAATTTCTTTCTGGTAAAGAAACTAAGAGTGGAGAGAGACACAATTAAATTATAAATGTAAGTTGGAGATAGTTTTATATTATTATTCAGAATATTTTGCAATACTAACAAGGGAATGTCAACAAGAGAATTTAAAAATATTGAATATGATATACTTTTTTTTAGATGCTAATATTCATGTTTAGGGGTGAAATTATCTTTCAAAATTGGGGCTGAAGAACTGGTATACCTACTTTGTGTATACTAATTTAACACGTGCTGCTATAAGTGTTTCTCTTGGTTATTTTCATTCTAAGGAACCTGCAATTTGAGAAGCTTCTGTATTACTAATTTTATCTTCCTTCTCATTTGCGTTTGCATTGTAATTAATGTAAATGTCGCTTAAGATTATCAGCGTGCTTTTCTTGAAAATTTAAAAATAAAAATTCGTAGCGAGATAATAATAAATAGTAATTTCGATTTAACTGCCACCTGCGAAATTTAAAAACCAAAATTCATAAGGAGTAAATAATAAATAGTAATTCGACACAATTGATCTTCTTGAAAATTAAAAAATAAAAATTCATAGCGTGTAAGTAATAAATAATAATTTCGACTTAATTGCTCTCCCAGAAAATTTAAAAATCGAAATTATACAATACCGAGTAAATAATAAATAATAATTCCGACTTAATTGCTCTCCCAGAAAATTTAAAAATCGAAATTATACAATACCGAGTAAATAATAAATAATTCCGATTTAATTGCTCTCCCTAAAAATTGAAAAATCAGAATTCCTACCGAGTAAATAACGATTATTAATACCGATTTAATTGCTCTCCCTGAAAATTGAAAAATCAGAATTCATAGCGGGTAAATACAAGAGAGACGATAAATTATGACGTCACATAAGAAAGATTAGGAGAACGAGAGTACATATTAGCACATGTGTACGTATAAACGGTAATCCTCGCGAGAAAATATCACGCCTGACATAATTTCACTCCGTTGCGCGTAGCACTGCTCGAAACAACCTATCCAGTAGTTTCTCGGTAACTTCTAGGTACATGCTGCCATTTCCTACCCACTACCGGAAACGACATAACCAACAACCCTAGGGCACTGGGCACATTTCGCCTTCTGACGGCCAGCACTACACTCGAATCATCATTCCCTTGTGCCGTGCACATTTCGTCTCTTTTCAATCCCGCGTCGTGTGAACGGGCAATAAACGAGGGAGATTAAAGCAAACGCTATGGATTTTCGACGTCTCGTCCTGGTTACGATATTCGAGCTTTTGTCGATCCAAATGAAAGCTTAGTTCTTTGAAGTGTATTCTTCAATTTTGGGACAAATTCAGTCTAAAGCAAAAACTATGAATTTTTTACGTCTGATTTGGTCACGACTTTTGAGTATTTATGGATCCAAATGAAAGCTTAGATCTTGCACATTCTTCAATTTTGGGAAAAATTCAGTCTAAAGCAAAAGCTATGGATTTTTTTACGTCTGATTTGCCCACCATTTTTGAGTATTTATGGATCCAAATGAAAACTTAGTTATCTAAAGTATAGGATTTTTCAATTTTGGAAAAGAATGCATTCTAAAGCAAACGCTATGAATTTTTCACCGACGCGGTGAATTACTCTTCGATATTTGTCGACTCAAGTGAAAGTTTAGTTCTTCGAAAAATTCATTCTTCTAGCGAAGTATGGGGAACATTAAGGAGTATGAAATATGTATATTAGCAATCATTTTTTTCACGGTTCTCCTAAATTAGAAAACTTTTTTAAGTGAAAGCTTAGTTCTTTAAAACATTCTTCAGTTTGGAGTTTGGAAAAAATTCATACTCCTCGTGAAGTATGTGAAATATCGTGCAATAAGAAACTTAGAAAATTAGAAAACTTTCTTGAAAAAATAAAAACGCGATTATGTCAAAAAAAATTAAGATGTTAGGGTTAATTGAAAAGTTGGGGTCAACGATTAGAATTTTTCTTTCTCATCAAAATGTGTCGTAAGACTAATTGCAATTATCACGTGGACAATCATGTTAGTACAGTATGCTAATGGTACTGGATTATGACAGTCACAAAACACAGCTAAAAGCTCTGAGTTCAAAAATTTTCAATTTATTATTGGCACACGTTCGCTAACGTCGAATAAAAATTATTTCCCGATGAAGGAAACTGTACTGTGCAAAACTGAGATTATAGTCCCTATCCCTTTTAATAAAACAAAACACTCTGCATACATTTGCGTAAGTACACACATCCCAAAAAGGAAACATGCCTTCACCAATATCTAACATCAATATCGATCACGTTCTCAGTTGTGACACTCGCCATTCTACAATACGTTCGTTTCTCCCCCAAAAAATACAAAAAAAAAAAGCAAACATTTCCAATAGAACGCAATATTCTCCATGTTTTTCACATATTTCGCCGGTGCGTTCTACAAATTTGGATGAATTTGTGTTTGCAAAAGCGTTCCATGGTATGAGCAATAAAGTCCAGACGGCTGGAACGGCGTGTTTATCGAACAAACGTAAAACGCAGGAAAGTTTCGGACAGAGGCGGATTCTGTCCGAGTGCATTTAAGTTGTTGGAAAAACAGTTTTTGCCTCGGGCAGCTGAGCCTCTGGTTTCTGTTTGAATACGTCAGCGCCCGGTAGCAACAGAAGATTGAACCCTCTCTCTGTTACCTTATACGCTGGATTCCTCTAGCCAGACCGTATTGTCTTGCCGTGGACGGAAAAAACTCTCGACAATTCGTCAAAGGTTCTGCGCGATCGATAAACGAAGTCGCTATTGTGCACCTAGCTGTTTTTTTCCCCCCACGAAATCACCGATACAGACGAAAGCTTGACGAGTGATTTTGAAATTTATCGTCGGACACTAGGGAGATTTTTTTTTTTTTTTTAATCAATTTAGGTCATTTCTTTATCTGCTCTTTTATTATTTTTTATTTTTTATATGGACGAAACCTTAACAAATGATTTTGAGATTTATCGTCGAACAATATAAAGGTGTGACAATTTTTGATCAATTTGAGAAGAAATATCGATCATTTATCATTTCCAACTGACCAAGATCGTTTATTAATCTCAACAAGTGATAAAAAAATTTGCTCTTTGGACAACGTGAAGATACAAAGATTTTTGGTGAATTTGTTATCATTTTCAATGAAATACAAATACATCGACAAGTGGACCGAATTAATCTTAAATCACACATTAGCCAGAAAGCTTAATCAGAGGTTCAGTTAAGCAACATTGGTCTAAGGGAAACTTTTGCAGCAAACCTGCAAGCCGGAATGCTAAATTTTCGGGTGAAATATGTCCAACAAACTGCTGAGATCTCTCTTCCAGTTTGCCGCAACTACCGCAGGATTGTTTGTTGACGTAGAACCAGCTTGGTTCAATATCCACTCGTGCACCTCAGATTAAGTCGTTCCTTCAGTGATATCAACCACATGGAATTATGTTTTTGGTTACACAGCAATGGTTCGTGCAATCCAGAGGATTATCATTACTTCCATCCGGTAGATTTTTTAAAATCTTCAAAAATCTACGCGAGAGGCATGAGAAACGTTTTTTAAAAAACTACTTGTTAGTTTCAACAATATTCACGTGTCTAGGTTAACTCTTTCGTGGCCGGATTATTTTCTTAAAGAATTTTTTATTTACCTACCATTGGAATTGCAATTATTCTTTTTACAAGTGGTTAATACTAATTTTTGCGACGCCACGAAAGGGTTAAAGTGTGATGTTCGCTAAAAAAATTTTTACATCGTAGATTTGAAAGCTGGTCAACTCATAAAAATGAAATCACTGTTCTAAAAGATAAATCAACGAACGGTGACGATAATAAATTATTTTTGTATCGAGAGCAATATTTTATTGCACATAACGATATTAAATTTTGGGCATATTTAGTGTAATTATCCTTCCATCATCTATGTCGTTTTCAATGGTTAACTAACCGTAAGTACCAAAGTCTGATTTGAATGGCAAGTTTAATATGTTCATCGAGGAAAATGCATAAATTTGTTCATTCAAATTGCATGTAAATCTCTCCCCTCTCGCTTACTCTGTCTTTCGGCTACTTCACTTTCGCGATAATTGATAGCAATTTGCGTAGTTGCAACAGCTTCTATTACACAAGAATTAACCTGTTAACGTAGTCGAATATAATTAATAAAATTAACAGTATGCAGTTTATGGCTGCTACTAGCCTACACCGTGGTTCGTTAAGGAACGCTTAACTGCTTATAGCAACAGCTTATAGTCCTGATTTTATAAAGCTAATTTACTTGCAATTAGTTAGTCTTTGTTTACACAGACTTTGTGCAATGCAACGTAACGCAAAGTGTTTGTAGGCGTTTTTGCCACGAATTCGAGAAACAAAAATTTCTATTCTTCACTATGAGATTCTACGAAAATTCTGGACCGTTCATTAGGCGAATTTTCTTACCACATTCTGTTTGAACAGTAGAAACATCTGCGAACGGGCACACGAAAAGCGCAGTGATGGACAGAGGTTATTTGTGCAAATTTTTAAAAAAATAAGTTGCGTTCGTGATTACCCCACGACAGTTAGGAAATCACGAACAGCAACGGTTTGGTTTTTCCACTGAAAATTAGCTTTATTTTTAAATTTTGTTAAAGTTGATTACAGAAACATGTGCTTGTGTACATTGTTACGAATCGCGATGTGCTTGTTGCGAAACCGATAATTGTCCCTTTTTTTGAGTCAGACCATTTGAGGAATCTACTCGGGATAGGGGACTCAGTTAGTGCTCGGAAGATAGACCATTAACGCACAACAGTTTGCTATTAAAACTACGTATTTGTGAATGAACGTGAACAGAGCGCGAAATGCTTAAGCTTGCTGCTCGGAAAACTGTGCGTCGTGTCGTGTGGTGTTCGCTATTTTATAAACTACGTGTGCGTTGTGATTGGTGGGGTGAAACTGTCGTAGGTGGCGGAAGTGTGTGGTAATTGGTTTCTTCGGTGTGTTTGGGGTGCGTCTGGTGGTGGTGTGAAAGTGGGGAATCTGTTCTTACATTTGTTATATTGCCTGTTGGAGGTCTGTTTATGATCTTAGGTCATGTGGTGTTCAGGTGTGAGAGGCGTCGAGTGTTTCGGTGTCGTAAAGTATTTTTCGTGCCGGCTAAGACCTCGCTTTTTTGTACGTGCTGGTCTATCGGGAATACCGATGCATTGTTCGGCTCGTCGGTACGGCCGAACAACCCAAGCGACGTCTGTTACGCATGTGACAACATATAAAGGATAAAAAAGTTATTACCTTTGTGATATTTTGTTTTATTCAATTTTTTCTCAGGTGTTCGAAATTTCTCCACTCTCCCTTACTACTACCTACTGGTTTTTTCTTAGGAACAAGTTACCCCAATGCTGTGACAACTTGCCCCACGACGGGGTTAGAAATTACGCTTCGCGGAGTTGCAAACAAAGGACTCCCTACGAAAAACTAATTCCAGTATGTTAAACATAAGCTTGAAATCTTAAAGTACGATAAATTTAACAATAGATTAGTTAACAGCGAAGAGAATAACTGCATTGTAATCTCAAAATTGTAACGTCTAGCCCGAGTCTCCCCTGCTATTATTTTTCAATTGCAACCGGTCTTCTAAAACTACTGTGGGATTTTGTTTGATCACTTTTTATTCAATAAAAAGTAAAGTACCCCACGCGTCGCCGATGCTGTTCACTAATATTATTTTTATTTGTCACAAGAAAATGTAATTCACTCTCTTAATGTTCACGGTTCGATGCTTCTCGTTCGCTGGTCAATCACACACACATTCATACTCTTCTTCTTTTTCTCTCGAACACACACACTCACACACGCCGCGATCGGCTTGACAACCCATGTTATTGTCTAAACATAAACAAACGCGCCACGCACGATCGCCTTTCATTCGTTCTTCCTTTCCATGCCATTCACACCAACTCTCTCCATTTCCCCATCTCTTCCCACATTCACTCTTTCGTACCAAAAAAGCCTGCATTGCAGTAATAATTACCTAATAATTACTTATCTTTGGCTTGTTTCACGTGGCCCACCCTGTACACCCTAAACGAAATTCAGTTCTTCGACAGCTCCCGTCCATCGACCCGGCGGAAATTAGCAGGCCGCAAGCTCGGAACAAATTCGTCACGTTCGAAGAAAAGCCTCTCGCAATAATTACCGCGGTTCTGGAGGAAATTATGCCCTAAAGCGAAATGGCTCCGGTCCGGTGCTAATATCGTAATTCAGTGGCGCATAATTAATGAAATTAATATTGGCTGAGCCAAGGCCAGCACAGCTGGCGTATTGTGGTTCACCGCGGCAAAACGCCTAGCCAAGGGTCAACGAACTATCAAAGTTACTCTTACAGGTTTACCGCGCGATGGTTTACGCTGTCCGGCTAATTTCGTAAAATCAACCCCCCATTCGATGGACCTCGGCGTTTCCCTCTTGCGACCGGCCCGAATTCGATTACGGCCAGGCCATTGGAACTTTGCATACTTGGAACACCCGGGTAAATTCAGGGATGTGTATTTTTGCTAATTTGCGGGATCCGTGGGCTTCGAACAAGAAATTTTCCTTTACATCTCTCCCCGTGTTTATTCTATTCCACGTGTTTGTAGCGTGGAGTAAGTTAAGAGACGCGTATGTCTCTATTAGTTTGCAGAGATAGCGCTTCTTTCGATGTCTCGTTTCGGTGGGAAAATGGAAAATTTGTAAATATGGTAATTTATCTTACAAGGGAAGATTCTCAAGTGATTATCACCGATTTTGACGAAACTTTGGTGTATTGTAGTATTGAAACAAATATTTGACACGTACCTATTCTTTTTTATTGATAATCGTCCACTGTGAAGGTGTGACAATATTAGAAACAGAGGAATAGCATACATTGACGAATTTTGTATTTTTCGATAAAAAATTTAAAAAATCACCGATATCCATGAAACTTTGGTATATGATAGTATTAGAAAAAATATTCGACACGTATTTTTTTTTATCGCCAACAGTCCACTGTGAACGGGTGAAAATCGTCCTCAAACTTGAAAGTAGTAAACATACTTATTGTTAGTCTAATATCTCGAAAATGATTAGAGATACGGAAAAAGTGTAAATTGACGAATTTTGTATTTTTCAAGAAGAAATTTGCAAAATAATAAATAATACATAATTTTGACAAAATATGTTTATTACCCTCATATTTTTA
>NW_017100404.1:1854338-1867485 GCF_001263275.1 Habropoda laboriosa | reverse complement strand
TATTTTTAAGAGCGATTTTCACCCCTTTAACGTGGACGACTGTCGACAAAAGAAACCTAATCTAACCATATACCAAAGTTTCATTAATATCGGCGATTGTCACTTTAGATAGATATCAAAATTTTTATTCAAGACAATGATGAAAATTTGTAAACACCTGTTACGTATGAAAATTTGTATTTCATTTTGTTCGGGTGTAAGAAAATTATCGTTGCTCAAAAGGTAGAAAATACGAAGGAAACGTTCAACTTGTATCATAATTTCTACGTTGCTACGAACTCAATTTCCTTCGGTACGAACATTAATAACGAAAAAAAGATTATAATATTAAATCGGTTAAATTCATCGGGTCGAAAAGCACTTTTAAAAGGAGTATTATCAATTATTTCGCGTAAATTGAATATAGCACGGTCGTTCATTAAAATATTAACCGGAGGGTCCATTAGGTAATCAATCATATGTCTGTTTTAAAATTTATTAGTTCGAATTTCGTATCACCTGCGCGCTTCGCAAATATCACGATAAGTCAGTAGCTATCAATATCAATTTCTGCAAGGGCTATCAATATCAGACGACTGGAAATAACGAGTTCCACTTAACTGTGTCGACATAAAACGTTTAACGAAACGATTAACGAAACAACGTATGAAAAATGTCAATTTTACTCTCGTACGCGGCAATTTTTCAAAATGAAATTAGCAATTTGTAACTCTAACGATAAGACGAATTTTAGAGATAATTACGGTTGGAATAATTCGATTCAGCTTCGAAATAAAAACAAAGGCAATTTTTCGAAACGAAATTAGCAATTTGTAACTCTAACGATAAGACGAATTTTGGAGATAATCGAAATAGTTCGCGATTCAGCTTCGAAATAAAAATAAATGCAATTTAGAGCGCGAATTCTTCGACGATATTGCGTCTAGACTAACTTCTGACGTCCACTAATCGAGAAGACATGTTTGCACGCGCGAACACTGTTTCTAGAAAATTGCTAAACTTTCCAAAGTCGTGTTGAACGAATCTATGCGAAACTTGTAGACAACAGGGATATCTCGCGAGTAAATCTCTGTCACTAACGACAGCAAAATTCGTCTTCTAATAAACTCAGGAGTGAAGTGAATTTGTAAAAATTTAGACGAGCGCAACGATCGTGTTAATTTGAGTAAGTTTGTTAGTTCGTGTAATTGATAATTGGGCGACAGAGTATACTACACTGGAATGCAAAATTATCGCAAGATTTTTCAAGGAAATTTCCAGAGAAAAACGAAAATTTTCAAATAAAACTTCGTTCCTTAATTGCAAACTTGAAATAAAATCGAGCAAAGAGTGCTCGAAGCTCGGTAACGCACCATCGTCATTAAAAACAACGACACAGAATGTATTGCAGCATTTGTGAGGTAAGCAGCTTGGAATCATTATTTTTCACGATAATAATTGTACCCTCATTATCTGACTTACTTCACGTGGACCAGTATTTTTTCTTACTCGCGAAAGAACTCGTTGTTACTTAAACATTTATGACTGGAAAAATGAGGCTTTATTCAGAATTCCGTTATTATTAATTTTCATTTCATTTTGTCCAATAAAATCGCCCGTTAAAATTTGTTTCAACTGCTAATGAAAATTGTTATTTCCTGAAATATCGTATTCTTTATTTCCTTTCGTTTTGTGAAATGTTCACTTCTCATTTTGTGAAATTTCGCGAAATACCATATTTTCTATTTCTTCTCATCTTGCGAAATTTCGTGAATTATCATACTTTTTATTTCCTCTCACCTTGTGAAATTCCGCGAAACAGTCGATATTTGGTACCGTTTCAATAGCGACGAAAAACAGCCGGTGAATTTCACCGAGAAAATGATTCGCGTGCTCGTTCTGTTCTTTCAGCAACGAAGTGAGAACTCACTTCACCAGTTCGATTCAATGTCCTTAGCAGGCTGCCTTTAGATTCTATCGCACAAAGCCCCTCGCTTGATCGTATAGCGAGCAAAACGTCCGAACTAGTTTACAAGTAAATTACTCGCAGACACAAAGAGGATGGCACCGATGTTCAGGACTTTAAGGCATAATAGCGGTAACCTGGGCATACCTACAATTAAAGCAAGGACATCCCCGCAGCTGTCGAGGCAGGTTAATTCTTGGTCTTGTCCGGCTACTCCTATACACAGGTGCCTCTTCCACTATTACAGAATTTCCTGTTCCCCTCGGTTCTCCGAACTTTGATCGCGTTTCTATATGTAGCGTTATTCATAGACTGTGTAATGCACTATTGGTGGGAGAGCCGTGATGGGAATAGTAATTTATTAATTTATTAACAAGAGCGGGGAAAAGTAATTCTTGGCACTCTCTACTTTCAGGGATTAACTATTATTCACAATCAATTCGAAAATATTGGGATAGTGAAGAAACACTGTGCAGGCTAAAATAATTGTGATATTTGAGATACTAATTCTTCGTACTCTCGTTTTTCAATAATTAACTTTATATATATATTACTGCTAAAAATATTGGATACTAAGAAAACAGCGTAGGCTAAAATAATCAGAAAATTTGTAGTATCGGGGCCTTCATACTCAAATAGGCAACCGACAAGAGAGAATAGAGAGGGAGTGGTTGGCGTAGCGCATAAAGCATCGGCTTTGATGAGCCGAAGGTCTCGGGTTCGATTCCCGTTGGGTCCCTCAATATTTTTCCGTCGTCGGTTCCTACATATTTAAGACACTAATTTACTATACTAAGCATTCTCGATTTTCAAAAATTTCAAAATCACTGGCACTCCCTGTGAATTTTCCTACAAATGAGTACAATTTCGTGGAAAATTCCCTGAAAATCAATGAAACTGCCTAGGAAAGTAGAATTCCCTGGAAATTTTTCTGAAAATCGAGTATAGTTCTATATAGAAAATGCCCTAACAACCATTAAAATTGCCTAGAAAACTCCTCATTAACAAATATTTTTCTAACCCCTTGTCAACTTATTAATTCGAACCTTTAAAATTTCAAGTCAAACTTTCAAATGTAAACACACCTGCATACCTGCAAAATTTTCCATATTTTTATCTCATACTTTAACATAAAAGACACCTGATTTTGTAACGAATATTTCCCCAAAACATTTGTCTAACCCTTTCTAAACTTGTTACCTCCAACATTTAAAATTTTAATTCAAAATTTCAAATTTAAACCTACCTGCTGACCAAGCGCACAGAAAATTGAAAACGTACGAAGTTCACACCATTAGAAGTAACTTCAACGAAAAAAAATGTTAACGCAACGTTTGCACTATAACAGACTGCACCTAAAAGGAACATTTTCCCGGAGTAATTAATAAAAATAACACTCTACCTAATTAACAATAATACCCGCTACGGAAAACGCCGTAACATCAACGAAGACTTGGTTCGTTCTTCCGGATATGGTCAGTGGCAGCGGACAGCAAGTACTAAATGCCAGGAAAATGTTGGATAGCGAGGGTAACATCGCCCGTTTCACCGTCAGACCCAACATCGTCGAGCAGTCGGCTTAATTTTACGGAGAAAATTATGAAAGCAACGAGTGATTATGTCGCGTGTTGCACGTCGCATCGCTGTACCATTCTCGAGATACCATGGAATTACTTTCACAGCATTACTGCTGTAATTTGCAACGTTATTCGTGTCGTTATTCCATCTCGATTGCGTTCATCTTTGCTCCGTCGCTAATTAAAAATCATCCTCGAACGATTTTGCATTTTTAAATTTCCATGGAAAAAGCTGATTATGAAATATCTTAATTAAATTGACTACGAAAGAAATTACAGTTAGCTGGTGAAAATATGTCTATTTTGAAATTTGGCGTTACGAGCGCTTTAATTTCAAAAATTTAGATTCATATCTTCATTTTAATTAGCTTATCTTACAGCGTGAAAGATCAGAAAGATAATGTAGAGGTATGAAAAATGTATGAAAATGAAAATGTGCAAATTTTTAAGAAACGAAATTTTGATTTGGAGGATTCGAGAAAAAAATATTTACCTACTATTGATACAAATTCTATGAAATTACACATTTTTCGTTTTGATAAATTAATATCTGTTTTATGAGAATTTGGAGTCAGTTAGTTGTGATTATTTTGATTTTGAAGAAAATGGTTTCCTGAGTTGAGGAAATGAAAATATTATGGAAAATAATGTGAGAGAAACAGGATTTTAGTGTAGTAAAGAATGTGTACGCTTGAGAAATAAGGGTTTAATTTTGTTTTTGACAATAGTGAATAAGTGAGAAGCGAAATTTTTAACATAGTTACCATGTTTCACTATTTTCAAATTATACTATTTTTCTACCCCAAAAAATATCTGACGATTTAAAGAGCGGACCAGGGTGAACAGCAATTTAGTTACACGAAGAAGCCATTTTGATAAAGTATTCAAATGTGCTTCGATTTAAGACCTACAGCGACGATATATCAAAATTAGGATGGCATTTCGATGAATAAATAAGCATACACATCTTCATTCACCCCAATTTTCTGTTAAAAGCAAAAAGCTGTTTTAAATTACTCAAATATAAATCCACGTACATATATCAATAATAAAGTTCCATTTATCATTACAAAAATAATCGAGAAATATTGCTTCGAAATGTTTGTAATTAAAATATATCGTAATTGAACATGAAAAATGGAACAAAACACCCTCTTTTTTTTTCGTTAACCGTGCAATAATTCTTCCAGATCTCTGGAAATCTTCGTTTCGGTACGAATTAACGCGCAAACGATCAAAATCACGCGATTCCATACTCTCTATTTCGCGTATTTACCATTTTTACCATACGAAGCGATTCTAACCGTTAAATAAAATAAACATTGACAGTGTAGGCAGGGAGAAAGAACAAATATTAACCGAGGCGCTGAAAGAGCCAACGACCGGCTATTTCTCTCTCATTTATTTTCACCCGGTTGGTGCAATGTAAATAAAAACTTTCGTCGTTCATTATTTCCACAAATTATAACTGCCTCGCATATATGTAAACAAACACGATATCGCTCATCGATTACTATTGTCTATCCAACGTAAAGAAATTTAAACCACTTTAAGTTCCTGTCGAATTTTATAATTTGCGTCAATATTTCCGACTAACCTTCAAATTCAATAAAAAATAGAAAAATAACGTAGGTGCTTTGTTGTTTCACAATTTTTTCCTATTTTTCTTTTGTAAGATTTCGTTAAAAATTTTCTTGGATTTTCATTTTCTCCTTTTGATAAGAACACACGAGATGACCTAATTATTTCTACCCTGTTGAATTTTTGCTGATCGGTGGAAATTCAGGTGGAAATTTAGCCGGCTTTTCGGGGCCCGGCGCTCGTTAGCCAAAATTTCGAAATTCTAAGCTGAGTCGAAAATGGCGCGGTGAAAGGTTTCCGGTGGCTTTGTTAAGGACGTGGACCGTTTTCCACCCCTTAACCATGCTCGCCTAACGCGGCGTTCCAACGACACGGTGTTTAACTGGGGTTGTAACGTGGATCGAACGCAATGTCGCAAGAACGTCGAGAATCCTCTTAGACGGCGGACGATCGTTTTCCGCGGCGGTGAGTGGCACGTCGATTAACCAGAGACGCAACAATATTTCCCGACGAGAGGCTGCAAAAGCATAAACGAGTTCTAGGGGAAGCTCGAGAGCGAGGCAATCTTCGTCGTTTATTCCTTATCGATCCGATACCGCGCCGCAACGAGAAGCGGTAACACGGCCACGGTAATTAACCGTCAACGAAAAATCAACCTTCCCTGGGAAACGTTACTACGTTTCTTGGGAAATTTTTATGTTTTCCATTGGCGAATTGAAATTTGTGGACATTCTTGGGAAATCTTTTTTTTTTTTTTTTTTGGTAATATTGAGTCGGTGTTTCTTTGTTTCGTTATGTTTGTTTGTTAATATCGAGTCTGTTTCTTTGCTTTTTATTATAAGAGGTGAAATCTTTCTTTTTTCAAATTTGTTTATTTTAAGATGTATCAACTAAAGTTGGGTTATTAACGACTTAGACTAGTATAACGAATCATTTCAAAATACATAAATTCCCTTCCAAAATAAAAAAAGCAAGAAAATTTATTTAACAGCAGACAAATAGAAAAGTACTACAAATAGATGTAACTAGAAACTAAAAATGAGTACATTAAATTAGAAACAGAATGAAAAATTTAAAAGAAAATTAAAAGTGAAGAGAAATTTGGAGAAAGATAGCAAACACCCAAAAAGTTGAATGAAAAAGTTAAAATATTCACGAGTACAACACACCTACTCTTCAAGTTTGGCTGCAACTTTCTCCACCACCCTGTACATCCACTTTCAACAGCTACCCTTTCGTTAACCCTAACTAAAACACATCCTACAATAAAAGTTGCCCTAAAGCAACAACGAGACGAGAAGAACAAGTATAAAAATGAAGAATGAAATCTCTCCTCGAGATGTTAACGAGACCAGAGGGATCAGACCCAATTCTTCGATGTCCGAGCACGGAATTTCCGAAAACTGCCATTAAATATCGATCGAAGGAACCCTCTGGTTGCTCGTTCCTCGGCCCACCGGCTCAGAATTATCGCGGGGCTATATAAATGACGCCCTCCGGGAGACCTCCAAGAGGCGGAGGCTGCAATTACGACGAATGCTGTTTTTCTCCATCCCTTACCCTCGCGTTTCGAGGTTTTTGTTGTTTACTTGTTACCCTCTGTTTAATGTGTTTTTACAAACGGGAGGAGAGGGGAAAAAACGAGTCGTGCAATCTGTATCTCGTAATGATTATGGCTGTATTAAGAGTGTACACGTTCTTTGTTGCACCCCTCTTTTTCCGATGTGTACACAGTTGATGCTTGCGACTCGTCGACGAGTGGTTCGGTAAAAAAGGAGCTTAATCCCCGTGGTTAATCTATCGCGTGCACAAATCGCTCCTTTCTTATTGTTTGTAGCTTTGAATTGTGATAACGTGAATCGCGACTTTTTGTGTGTTGAGAGGTCTTTCTTTTAGGATTTCAGGAAAATTAATTTTGAACGAATAATTGGATATGAAGTAATTGAGAAATTAATAATTTATATTACTTATGAAATGAATACTTTTTTTATTGTTTGTATCTTTGAATCGTGATAAAATAAGTCGCTGTGTTTTATATACAGTAAATTCTCTACAAGTGTCAGTCAGTTTGGATTCTACAAGTGTCAGTATAGATGGTCCTGCGCCTATGTTATCCTCGCTCGCTGTCAGTCAAGCGTGTAACGCTACACCACTCGGTTTCTTTTACGAGATTTCACGGCTCGACAATTCATAATAGAAAAATATAATTTCTTTAATTTTACTTTTTTTCATCTGAAATTTTTTTTAACATGTTGCTGAGATTTTTCTGATGAAAATGATATCAAACACATATAATTTGAACAATATTTACTTATTAACACGTTCACTGTCTGGCGTGACAAACTACAAAGGCGGGCGCGAGGCTCGAAAACGTAGTACCTGATTCTACAAGTGTCAGGTTTAGGTTCCTTGCGGACTGACACTTGTGGAGAATTTACTGTATTGAGAATTTCTTTGCTAGGATTTGAGGAAAAACGAGGAAAATTATTGGTAAAAAGGTAACCGATAAGTTAATAATTCACATTACTTGATAGAATGAATATTTTGTTTATTGTTTATGTCTTTGGATCGTGATGAAAGGAATCGCTACTTTTCATATTCTGAGGATTCTTTTTCACTGTTTGAGGAAAGTAAGGAAAATTAACGTTAAAGGGATATTTTTTCTTTCAACTCAAAATTTAACGAAAACGAAATTTTGTAAGCTCCCCTCTTCTTTTCTGAATTAGAAAAGGTTCTGCTATTTTAACCAGTTAACGACAAGAAAATAATAACTAATAATTAGATAACAAATATCATGAAAAGTATTTTTTTATATATTAAAAATCACAATTGACCTAAACGAACAATACGTTACTTATAAGATATTAAAGACACTAAAGTATAAAATTAGCAATTTTAAGAAAAGAAACTTATTTTATTCGTCAAATTTTCGCGACAAATTTCGAAAGGCTCCAGTATCAGCGAGACAATCGAAAACCCGGCGAAGTACAAATACACGAAATCCCCGTCTTTCGAGCGAGGCTCTACTCGAACACGGAGACAATTTTATCTCATCTTTTCAACGGAAATGACAACGTGCAAGGAACGTTAGAGGCCTCTAGCGTGTACGGAAATGCTCGTGAAACTGCTATTTCGTGTCGTCGAACTGCACAGTTTACTTCAATTCAACCGAGTACCCCGTGGCGCACGAAAGTATAGTTTGCAAATTTCATCCGAACTCTGTTAACTATTCTGCGCAATCAGGTTCGCGAGACCCGATGTGTAATTCTCCCGAGGGTAAGCATTTTCGAAACTACCAGGACCGATCGGATTTTATAATTAAGAGTGCGGTTTGCGATCGTATTATACGTGTATGTACGTCTCGCTATCTGATTATCCCGAGTGATTATCGCGAGCTGTTGTGCTTCAGATTTCAACAGACGAACTGAATACAAATACGAAGATTTTCTTGTTGCCAATTAGCGGATGTTGTCACGTTTCGCAGTATGTTTGTGTTTCAATTTTCGAATAATTCGTACAATTGTTTATGTTTTCAATGGGAAAAATCATTATACAGGGTGAAGGTTTTAACTGAACTCACAAGAGTTTCTTTTTAATTTACCTTCGTCACTCGTTACAAAATAATGATTTTAGAAAATATTTTTTCACAATTGTAAGAGTAAAGAATTACAGGGGCTTAACACGACGGATATTAAAATGACGTTGGTTCGCTGGTCGATGGTTAGGTACGATAATGTGTGGGCCGTTGCCCTTTTTCCCATTTTTATACGCTTCTTCGACCGTTAGGGCCCTGCAAGCCGTGGGGTGGGGGGTGCAGCCTGCGCTGCTCCTTGTCTAGGGCCCCCTGCGGCTCCCTAGGGCCCCATGTGGCTCCCTAGGACCCCCTGTTGCCTAGGCGCGTCGCACAACGCCTTACACAAATTTAAATTCAATTTTTTTTCATATGTTATGTGGTTTCATGAATATTCACGATAATGTGAAAACTCGCGATTTTTTTTTAGAGAAAAAGAGAAACAGAGACTGAATTTTCTGTGTATTCGGTAAACAAATAAATATTGAACAGTGGACAAGATTATTTTTTCAAAATTTACCTTCGTCACTCATTACAATGTTACGAGTTACGCTTGTTGTGTCCTCACACGGAGCGTAATATTGGTTTGGGTTGGTGGATCGGTCAGAACGTTCACCGTACGAGGGTGATACGTTGTTGACAAGTAATCCGATAGGATTGGAACCTTTGACGCATGTGGTTATTACGCCGTTCTCCGAAGGATGGATAGGTTTGGAGTTGAGGACAGTGCGTAGGGTAATGTCGGATATACCTCGAGCGGTAAAGATATATCCTTGGTGAGTTTAACTGATTCGTTACTAATGTTAATTGAATATAGGCTGAAGCAATTCTATAGGAACTATATTCTAATAATAATCAAGGAGTTTCCAAAAGTTTACTATGGTCTAAAGATAAATTATAATGGTTGATTCTTGGCTGAGCAAGAATCTTCCTTCTCGACTTTACACGGTGAGTACGCGGGGACGTCGTAGACAAGTATGTCTAGTTGACACTTACGAATTTAGTATTATACTGGGATGCTCGAAAGGGAATTGAGCCCGATCTTATCCGTGTCGAACGATGACTATACAGATACTGTGCTACTCTAACGTTCAGGGTAACTCTGAACTGTGACAACTGTGACTGCCCCAGAGCCTCGGAAATCATGCCCTTATATACCCAAAAATCTGTATCTTTTTGGTGGTGGGGGCCCTAATTTTCCCATGAGAACGAAACGCGTTCGTTTATTTTATCTCAAGGGGGTCTCGGGCGCCGCCGTGTCGGCTAGTCTGCGTACGTAACAACAAAATAATGATTTTCGAAAATGACTTTTCACAACTGAACTCAACTTTTTTCTATACTTTGTATGGTTTCATAAATATTCACGATAATACGAAAACTCGCGACTTTTTTTAGGGAGAAAAAAAAGAAACAGAGAATGAATAAGTAAATAAATATTTTAAATACATACTGTTAAAAGTGGAATAATTAACGGATAGAAGATAAATAAAGGGGCACTGAGGAATATCTAAACGGCAAGATGTTCTTCACGCTATCTTGTTGCTCTTGACACAAGATGCCTTAAAAAAAGGCGCAGCACATCAAAGTGTTTCAGGTTTAACTGATGCAAAGGGCAAGAACTACGTCAAAGCACTGAAATTTCTACAGCATGAAAGGCGCAGTATTATGTAGCTGAACGTGAAAGCGTTATAAATCGGTACACAGACATTCTTACAATTATTGTTTCGATTTCCTTGGTGCATTACATTTCCAACCTTGACACGTGCTGTTTACATTCTTTCCTTTTAAATACCGCTATCCTTTAAATAGTATTTTTCTAAGCAACATTTTCAAACCAATTCACAGTTCCCTATTAATCTTCGAATAAACTCAAATTAAACTTCTTAAATTATTAATTCTGATAAAAAAATATTGTCCTGAGCAGCATACAGAAAACTTAAATTAGAAGAAAAAACTCACCATGGCCGGAAAATTTAATCATATCTTCAAATAAATAATTCATTTAAAATTCCCTCCACGATCCCCCTGAAATATGACAACAATTCCGGATCAAGCTTCTTAAATTATTAACTCAGATAAAAAATTTTCCTAAGCAGCGTACTGAAAACTTAAATTTAAAAAAAAACTCAGAATGGCCGAAAAATTTAATTATATCTCCTCTGTTAATCTTCAAATAAATAATTCATTTAAAATTCCCTCCACGATTCCCCTGAAATATGACAACAATTCCGGATCAAGCTTCTTAAATTACTAATTCCGATAAAAAAAAAAAGAAGAAAATGTCGTCCACGTTCGTTCAGAACACGATACTCGGCATCGAAACACGTTCCCACTTAAACGGAACTATTTCAAAGGCTTTTTCCATTAGTTTTCGTTTGAAATACACCGAGCTATGCCCGAATTGGAGCAAAACGAACGGAGTTGGTCGCGCCATCGGTCGTCGAAAGGAATACGCGAATGCGCCAAAAACGAGCCGCACCACAGCCAGGTGAGGTGTGGCGAAATGACACGTTCCCTTCGCCACTCTCGCCATAAATAAATACCGAATTACTTGCAGTTCGAACATTTTCTTCGTTCGTACGATGACCACGTGAAATATTCCGAAACATTTTCGCGCCGCACACGCTTTTCATCTCTTGAATACTATCGGAGGCGTAGCTCGCAATTCCAACCAGGAATGCGGCACATTATTGGAGAATGCTCCCCGGCAACTTTTTACGTCGTTTTTACACCTTTCGGGAGTACCTGTACCGATATTTTACCGAAGAGAAGTTGTTTTTCATCGCTGCGTAGAATTTCGTTGTAGAAATGGTTTCACTTTGCGATTAAACTATGTTCTCAATTAGAAATTTGTGGATGCTCGAGTTGGGAATGTGGGTTCGTTGCTCCTCAAACCACACCAATCGTAAGCGTGAAATATGTGTTGAACAAGATTTATTTTGTCGATACAGAGTTTGATGGTAAATGTCTAGTTGACTCGAGTACAAGGTTTCCTCCAGTTCGCTGTCCCGAACTATCTGTTTTGTCCTTTTTCGGGCCTCCTTATATACGCCCTTTTTCTGTACGCGGACAGTGGAGAGTGCCCCATCGGTACACGCCTAATTTGCTCATTACGCTCGCCCCCTATTGGTGCGTGTTAATACTATTTTCTATTAACGCGGGTCTAGGTGTGACTTACTCTCTATTGGCGCGCACTAGTTACACGCTACAGGAAAACTTATATTTTAAATATCGGAGGGGAGGTTTCTGTCGTAAAGGAAGAATGACAAAATTTGTTCACCGATGAATAAATCAACTGTCTGGCGTGACAGTGAACGTGTTAATAAGTAAACGTTGTTCAAATTATGTCGTGTTTGATGTCATTTTCATCAGAAAAATCTCATCAATGTGTTAAGAAAAATTTCGGGATAAAAAAACGTAAAATTAAAAAAGTTGGTATTTAAATCGCTTGGTTGCCTCGACTCACGTTTCATCCTTCTCTTTTATTCGCTGTCCTTGTCTACGTTCGGCAAACTACAAAGGCGGGCACGTCTCTGACTCTACAAGTGTCAGGTTTAGATTCCTTGCGGACTGACACTTGTGGAGAATTTACTGTAATTAGTTTTGTAAATGTTAAATGTTTAAAGAAAACTTACCTGTTATGCAAAATACTCTTCACTTTAATTTCAAATATTTATCGACAAAATAAATCGTCTTAGCTACAACTTCTTTCGAATTTTCTTTGTTCGAGAGAGATTGATAGAATATCGCACTAGGTTTGAAATTAAACTTGCGTGGAAAATATCGAGAGCGATATATTCGCATATTTTGGAATATTTACTTTTATTACATACATAGGCAAATATGCTGCTATGTGACTTATGAATAGTTCGGCAGTAAAACTGACAGGTTTCCTCTATAAAATGGCTTTTGTGTTTTTCCGTTGTACACAATCGTTCCAAAACGCCGGCCATTTAGCATCAACGAGTTTTTATTTGTCACTCCACGTAGAAAACTGAATCTATCAAAAGTCTGTCAAACTATGCAATCAATATCCTTCATTGCAACTTTCATGACAAAATTGACCAATCCTTTCCGAATTTAATTCCAGGATACCGTAGATTTTTATATAATTTCGGAAACAATCTACAAGAAGCATCGATATTCGATTTTCTTTAGATATCATTTTGTGTTACATTTTTCTATGGATTAAAAAACTGCGCGTAACTCGGTGATTGGGGATTCGAAGTAGTTTTCAAACTAGAAGAACCCCGGTGTATGTACTAACTTTCAGGTGAATTTAAATACCCATTAAAATTCTAGAGTAAATGAAGCAGGACGAAATTATAAAAATAAAAATGGAATATTTCTAAATAATCATATTAATTTAAATATCCACAAAAAATCCAGAGTAAATAAAATAAGACAAAATTGCAAAAATAAAAATGGAACATTTCCAAATAATCATATCAATTTAAATGCCCATAAAAATCC
>NW_017100404.1:1853471-1854135 GCF_001263275.1 Habropoda laboriosa | reverse complement strand
TCCAGAGTAAACAAAATAAGACAAAATTGCAAAATTAAAAAAATGGAATATTTCTAAATGATCATATTAATTTAAATACCCAGAAAAAATTCAGAGTAAATAAAACAAGACAAAAATGGAATATTTCTAAATAATTATACCAATATGCTTTAGAACCATGGACTAAAGTCTATCAAGTGAAAAAATATCTCGATTTCGATAAATACGATAACTCTTCAGAATTATCATTTACACTTGCGGCTAATAAAACGAAATCTTTCTCGCCCAAAATTCTTTCTACCGGTTCAATTTCTCGCGTTGCCTTCGGAGTTACGTTTCGCAGCGAATCACCACAGAGGAACTTTTCTTTGGCGCGCGACCGGTCGATGAAACCGCGTGTGTGCAGCGAACGGTTCCTCGTGGCGAAACAATCGCATTTGGGAATGGCAATCGCACGTTACAGGGGTGTTCGATTTTTCGCCGATCGAAAAGAGGATCGGGTTGCACGCGAAATAATTGGATTTGCTTTTCACTCACCCTGAAACTCCTTTCTCTCCGAGCTGACGGAAGTTACGATGTTGGCCACGTGTCCAAGCACAGTGGCGAACAGCAGCAGACCAAACAGCAGCTGAATTATCACGAACAAATACTCGCCCTTGCTTCTCGGCCTGCGCAAGGGAAACAG
>NW_017100404.1:1820960-1853435 GCF_001263275.1 Habropoda laboriosa | reverse complement strand
ATTCAGCAGTTTCCTGCGCTTCTTTTTTCTTTTTTCATGCATCGTCAGGATTTTGGCAGAATTTGCTGAAATACGGAAGAAACGAATTGTTCGTGAAATACATACAGGGTGTCTCGGCTGATTTTGACATCTTGATTTTCTCATGAAAGTGAAACTTTTCCACTCGTGAAAGAATTAATAACACCAGGATATGCTCCCTTTGACACCGTTTAAATTTCATCTGAAACATTTTCCGCTATGAGTAATAATAACGAGAAAATCAAGATGTGAAAATCAGCTGAGACACCCTGTATACATATTGACTTTGAAAAGTATTATTAACCCTTTGCGGTCGTATTTAGCTCAGGCAACGAACGCTAATAATATAATGCAAGATTATTATTTGTATTATTTTTCTATTATTTTATTTTTTTTATTATTTTTTTCAGCTTCACATATGTTTAACACAATAAGACTGAAAAGGGTTAATAGGTTGAAATAAGGAGAAATGAATTATTTATCAATGAAATACTTGAGAATATTGCACGACGTAGAATGTAGAATAAAAATTCGTTACAGTAAGGTAGTTATTGAAGCATAGAGGTAAATTGTGAAGGCGTCTACTAAAAAAAGATTCCTGAAGATTTATTACAAACCTAGTAACCTAAAGAAAAGAAAATTAATGTTAAAGTAACTAAAAAATTTGTTAAATATCTCCCTACTGTATACTCCTCAGAAAAACTACTTAACCCTTCCTAACCCTATTATGAATTGTCGAGCCGTGAAATCTCGTAAAAGAAACCAAGTGGTGACTGACAGCGAGCGAGATAACATGGGCGCAGCAATGACGCAGACCTAGGCGTAGGACCATCTATACTGACACTTGTAGAATCCAAACTGACTGACACTTGTAGAAAATTTACTGTACCTGTATTTTGATTTGAAAATTGTTATTAATAGATTGAAATACGAAGATATTAATAATTTGTCAAATATGATACATAGCTTTGATTTGAAAATTGTTATTAATAGGTTGAAATAGGAAGAAATAAATAATTGTTATTGCAAATATTAAAGAAAGAATATATTACGCGTAATTTAGTTATTACACGTAATTTAAAAGCAAAATGTAGCATTATTTATAATTCTTATAATTTTCTGTATCTTTTAAAAAATAGACTTTTTACATAAATTTTTGCTAATTGTAAATTGTATAATCTTAAATTTGCACGAATTGTTCTATGAAATTATAAAATGCGCCTTCGAGAAAATATTCAAATTGTCCTCTGGCTTAAGTTATAGCAGCTACTTCATTAACTATATGTCCTGCATAATTCCAACAAAAAGTGTTTAATTAAGAATCCTAATTCGTTGAATTACTTGGTAAAAAATGTCGTCGTCCAAATTCCTCGCAATAATCCTAATTTTCGTGCTTGTGTATAGTAGGTGATATCATGCAGCTTATCTACATTTTCAACAGTTCAGCCCCTCAAGAATTTTTCTTCCTTCTAGATTCTGATCTTCTATCTTACTTCACTGCTCCGCGTTATCTCAAATTTATCTTTTCAATATTAAACGTAAATTTTCTGTAGAATATACAAATCACTTAATTACCAATACAAATTTAAAAAGTGCCTTGAAATTGACGAAAAATAACTCACAACTCAACCAAGAAAAATGCAAGAAAGTAGATCAGAATATCAAGAATTCGTAATTATTCTGCCACAAATTATCGACTTGTTTTCAACATTTATCAAAGTTTACAATAATGCCCTTAAGTTGTCGAAAAATAGCTCACAACTGAACCAGGAAAACTGCAACAAAATAAATAAAAATATCAAGAACCCTCGGAACGATCACTTTTCGTAATTATTCTGCCATAAATTATCGTCTCATTCTTCTTATCAAAGTTCACAATATCATAATTGCCATTTCTCCGTAACACCATCCTTCCCATAAATTATTCGCTTGCTTCTACCTTCAACATTCTATTACATCGAAGTTGCGAATTTTCACGTAAGCGGGTAGATACGATATCGACCGAATCCCGAAGAACAAAATCGAATTACCTGGGCAGATCACCGATGGTAGTGAGAGCAAGCGTAGACCAGTAGTAGCTCTGCAAATACTGTTTCACAAAGTCCACGGTATCGGAATCGCTGTACACCCAGTTCTTACTCCCGAAGCCGTTGTTCTTATAAATAATGTGATAGAGGCACCCGTTCCAGTGAAAGATCACCAGTAAAGTATGTAACAAGGATGTGGAGCGGAATAAATTCGGATAGTTGGTGTGTCGCTCGGTTCTGTCCATGAACGCCCAGAACCTGTTGTGCCAACGAACGATAAAAGAAAAAAAAGGAAGATTGCATGAGATTCCCCGCCGTGATGAGAAAATCACGTTCGTCATAGCGATTTTGCCCGGAAATTTTCAAATTCTCCTAAAACATTGCACCAAAAATTTTCTTCACGGTGAGAGAAAGAGAGAGACCGTGGAATTTTCACTTAACCACACACACCAATAGTTGGCGAAGTTTGTCTAGTGGTCAAGTTTTGTTCGCGCTTTAATATTTCCGATATGGAGGAACAATTGAACGCTCGAAAGGGGATGATCGAGAATGATTTAATTAGCGAATGTGAGATCGGATTTTTCACAAAAGATGAAACTTGTATTTTCAGGAATTTTTAATCGACTGGTAAATTAAAATTTTGTGCAATTCCTCGAGAAAGGAAAATAATAAAATTTGACAGTATTTAAATAATTAAATAGCATTTTCGATTATTATTCTTTTCAGTGGTAAAATGCGCTATGACGTACGTTTTATTATGCGTTGCTTATTTGTTAGGACAAAGCTGAATTTTTTAAGTAAACTTAGATTTTGTATATTTCGTTGAGAAGATTTAATAGCATTTTCGGTTATTAACCATTCGAAGAAAATTTGTTCCCTTTTTGTTTACGTATTTAGAAATTTTTAGGATAATCACAGAGCATCTGACAAAACTTCGGTAGTATTAAACAAAGACAACTGTCCGTAAATAACAAAGAGTATGTACCGATGCTATCAGTAATTTACGTCAAAGGAATAACTGTATTTGTTAACAAACAGAAGATTCACAGTGCACGTTCAATGTTTGCACGTGGATATATAAATGAGTCCACAGAGCATGGAGAACAATTTTTCGAAACTATACATATGAGTTCATAGTAATGAAAGGATTAAACATCAGTTTATCATTGATTCTTCACGATATATCAAAATTTGGAAAAGTAATTGATTAATCATTGAGAATAAATTAACTGAAAAATAATTACTAAAATGAATTTTCTCTCAAAAATGAGAACAACGATCTAAACAAATTGTTGATATATTGTTAGTCATTAATTCTTCTCGATATACCAAAATTTGGAAAAGTAATTGACAAAAATAACTATCAACACGAATTTTCCCTGAAAAATACGAGTAATAATTTAAAAAAATTGTTCACGTATTATGTATATGTATACTCAAGTATGAAAATTTAATCGACTCTGGGTGAAACACGCTAAAAAACAAAATGTTGCAGAATACACAAAACTTACCGGTATATCTTTACGAGCCTAGAACTTCGTAGTATACTGTTGAATCCTATAGATAAGTATAAAAAGTCGAGGGGCAGCAGGCACACAAGATCCATGTAAAACGAGATGCTGTTCCTATAGTGTTTCCGCATTTTCTTCGAGTCGGTTTGCAACAAACCGTCATCTAAGTATCCCGTTCGGACGTGAAACAGTATGTCCAGCACGTATAAAAAATCGGAGAAGTAGTCCAAGGAGAACCACACCCATAGTGTTTCGCCTGTATAACAGAAAATCAAATTTCTCCAAAACAAAAAAAAAAAAAAAAATAATCTAACTATTTTAAAGTCTAGCCACATAAGCTATAAAATTTGAGCAAGTTGCACATTTGTTAATTTTTTGATATTAATTGAGAAGGCATAAATTTACGTTGTAATAAAATCGGAAACAAAAAACGAAAAAAGATCATTTGGCTGGATTTTTCTTTACAGCAATTATTATATATCAAGCTTTATGGCCACATTATTTGTTTAAAATAAAAGACTGCTATAGTCACAGAAACGATGAATATTAACTAGCAGCATGATTAACAAGTGGCAGTACCATACAGAGTCAAATCAGACGTTTTTTATTTTGAGAAATTAAAGTGGCCGGAATTAACCCTAATTAACCCTTTGCACTCGGAGATCATTTTGCTGCAGAAAAGGTTACAATTCGGATCTCTTCTTTGAAATTTCTGAAAACTAACGTAGAAATGAAGTGCACTATCTAAATTTATAGAGGCCCATAGATCTTCTCTCTGTCTTCATTAATTATTTACCAAGTGACGATTATTTTCAGTCGTCACTCGATTGCAAAGGGTTAAAATAAGGTCGCTTAATTTGTAAGAAAGACCTAGTATCATTTTCCACGGCGAAAATTTTCAATCGTGGAATTACAACCGATGTAACGAAATTCGCATTAGTTTCTAACAAACATAATCGAGGTCGCAGGAAGAAAGACTAACCGTTTATCTCTTGGAAGGCGAACCTGTAGATGATGACCCAGAAGTTATAAAGAAAGGCGAGGGAGACCACCATCGACCAATAGTAACACAGGCGTCCCGTGGGATCGAAGATAAAGGACCAATTAATTCCCGGTTGTCCAGGGTAACCTCTGCTTCCAAATTGCTCCAGTTGCTGTTGCAACGAATACCTACTGTGGGAGAATGACGACTTATAAGAAATCTTCGAAAGTCTTTAATTTTCTGTAATTAAATCTAATTTCTCGTAATATATTCACTCTAAACGTATGGACAGCTCATGCAACGTTAAAATTTAATAAAAAGAAAAAGAAAGAAAGAATAGAAAAACAGAAACAACATATACAGAAAACAGTAAAAAAAAATCAATGCTTCAGGGATAAAAGTAGCAACGCAAAGGTACCATTTTGGAAAATTTAAATTTTCGATTTCACGTCGATCGTTTCACCCTCATAGTCCAATTTCACTGTTTGCACAACTCCATAACACGCGTACGCAACACTCTCTCGTTGCGTAGAGCATTTGTTGCTACATATTTACGACTTCAGATTACTATCGAGCACCGAATACACACGTTCACCCAATGGATATTTCTTGCCGTCAAATACGCCGTACATAGCCGGAGTAACGACCGACAAAAATTACATCCCGGTTTACCGTACCTTTCCAATTTACACAAAACGCGGACACGCGAATAACTATACAGTGACGAGGACAACCGTTTCTCGGTGGAGAATACACGCGTGTATTTACAACATAGAGAACGAGTACTTGCCACGTCCGCAACGTGTTCGACAGAAGTTTCTATTTATCCGGTTGCGTGAAACTATATAATTGCAAGTTGAACACTCACGTCACGTAACCGCGCCACGGCATAACTCAAATGGCTGAGTGTTACTGTACTGTGAGCTTATACAAAATACACACGGAATTAACCGAGACGTATTTGTTTTAAATTTGCCGCATAAGTGGAGTCGTAATCAGGTTATCGATTCTGTACGCGAGTTTCTGTACTGGTTTCTGAGATACTGAGAGAGAGAGAAAGTGGGGTGAGCGAGTGGAAAAAGCAGTTTTGTGGAATTTGTGTACGTTATAACGAGGGAAAATGTTTTATCAAGGGAGAACATTGACGTGTAATTTATATTACTAAATTATAAAAAGTAGAAGCTTTTCGATAATATTGTATATATTTTATGTGATTTTCAGATTGAAAGTTCAGATTTTCAACAATAGTAATTTTAATTTTCACTTAGAAAAAAAATTGTAAAATACATTAATGAATTATGGAAAGTTCAGATTATCGATAATTACACATTTCGTGATTTTTATCTGCATTTAAAGAGATGTGTAAATATTAGAATTCTTGGAAGAAATAATGCCAAGCTTTAACAAAAACACCATATAAAGAGCTTATCTCACGCTCTTTTCGTTTATTTGCATTTGCAAATTAACTGGCTACCGCCGCACTAGTCACTTCTGATTGTAAATAGACAAAAACCTGATAGTTTTTATTCTAACTAACTGGGAGTTTGATTGCTTTTGATCGTAACTGACCTGAATTGGCAAATGTTCAACGATTGTTACCTGCTACCCTTTGAGTGCTAATCTAAGTCGTAATATATCAGACCGTCAAAGGGTTAACCCTTAATTTCATCCGTTGCACACTTCCATCTTAATTCAACGAAACAAATTTCAAAATGACACCGCCAAAAGAGATTTTCCAGCCGCGATGAAACGATCTGGTTCTGCCACGCGAATTATGCACTAAAATCAGCCGCAGCGAAAGGGTTGAAACGACACGACCAAAGCCAAAGGGTTGGACAACGTGAAAAAAGCAATATTAAAGCTAACAGCAAAAATACCAAAATTCCACTACACACATTCACCACAACACTTAGGATGCAGCTTCACGTCTGGTTCATAGACGCGGAACTCCATCATCTTCGAAAAGAAAAAGAAAAAACATACACGATCCATTTGATACTTACGTTTCGATGTCGTTGCAACTGCTGTTGCTACGTGTGCAGTGCGATTGCTTACGCGAGGGCGAAAGCGGGTAGGACAACTTGAATCTATCCCTGAGCTGGTCCCTCCTCTTCGGTTTGCGGCTTAGGTCAAGCTCACTAGCGCCGCGGTTCATATAAGCCCCATGAAGCGAGTCGCGGGACGAACTGAAGTATCGCTGCGATACAGAGTACACCTGCACCAACGTGTCGTTTAGACGAGTTTTTGCGGACTGATCATATCTTGTCGCGAGTGGATAGAGTCGTATTAGTACGAACACGATGTCTCTACTTTTCTTTCCTTTTTGTGTACAGGGTGAACCACGAATCGTGATCAGTTGAACCCTTTATATGGAGGCCAAGTTATACGTCTTGGAAGTTACGTACTGTGTCTATATTTTATAAGTCTTAAGGTCACTTCGGTTATTAGTGATCACAGTTTATTTGGAACGGTTTTGTTTTTCCCGATAAAACGTGAAATTGTAATCGATCCTAACTTTTTCTCTCATCAACTAAGAAAAATTGAGTTATCAAGGGGTAAATAATTGTGTTATTAGCGGACCGATCGAATTTTCTTTTGCGTCGCGTAATGTGGTTCAAAGAGGTCCTCAAGACGACCGAAATCCACTAGCAATAGAATTACGTTTAATAAGAAAAACTTTAATTTCTTTATTTTAGAGATTTTGGGATTTTCTGATTTTGAGTCGTATAACGATAAGAGGACAACGCCCATAACTTTCAACAAAATTTCTACTTTTCAGTCAAACACTTTCTCTTGCTTTGCCAACGTGTTTTGCAAATATGGTTAAAAAATAAAAAAATTCCGTCGATCAGTAAGGTCATGAAAAAATTTTGAAAATTGTCTGCTTTTTTAAACGTTCATTTCAATCAATCGACAAGGCGATCTTTATGAATTTATTCTCAAGAAACAGTGCAACAGATCATTCTAAAATTACTACAATACTTTCCTCAACATCTAGAAAAGTAGCAAATATTTTTTTCGCTGTAAATTAATCCAATTTCTACAAACTGTAAAATTGATCACGATTTGTGGTTCACTCTGTACGTCTCTTCCTCCTCGTTTGTCATTCGTCGTGTTAACAATGATTAAAAGACAAAACGGTGAACGCAATTGAACGAGAACTAAGCTAAGGGTAATACATTGAAATCGAATAAGTTTCTTTTTTTTTTTTTTAAGGGGAAGGACTGAGTGGTCGTTCGAGAAAGTTGATAGGGATACCTAATTTATTTGATTAAGAAAGAGCACCCGTTTTTATCTCTCCATCGCACAGGGATTTTGTCCTTTTGTACGGTCACTCTGTTCAAACTTTTTCTTTTTTCTCTCGTTTCCCCCCTTTTTTTCTTTTCCCTCTTTTCTCGTGCTGTACCTCGTTTCGAACGGAGAATTGTTTTTTTTCTATTCAGCGATTACGCGAATACCAGCGTCACGTGCCCCGCTTTACCTGTAATTTTCGTAAGGACAATGGGAACCGACGTTGGAGAATATTGTATAAGATGATGTTCGCCTTGGTCAGAATGGAAAAAGATATAATGGCGTGGGGAGGGAAATTAAGAGATAATAGGATGCTCGGAGGAAAATTGAAGAAACTCCGGGAAGGATAAAGGATTGAATTGAGTTGTGTACGTAAAGGTTAATTTAAGGCCTGGCGAGTTTGTGAGAAGTGTGACGAAAGAGAGCTTGCAAATAAGCTGGAGAAACTCGGATATACGAGAGAAATGAATTTTATAATTTCCAAAATAAAAGTAAGTTGGAATTTAAAGAAACAAATGGAATAATATTTGAAAAATTGAAACGAGTGAAATTTGAAATATTGGAATAAGTATTCTTTGTTCCTCTAAGTTTGACTTTTAATAAAATATATCACCAAATGCAGCGAGAATTCTTCTATTTAGAAATAATTCTTTACTATTTAATTAATTAACTTTTAAATTTAATTAACTGTGAGAAAAATTCTCTTACTTTAATTGAATTATCTTTCCACTCGCACATCCGATAGTGAGCTACTTTTCAAATTAAACTTCAACCTGGACAATCGATCAAACCTCAGCGCTATGTTAATTTAATGGACTAAGAAAAAACTACTAATACGAAATGGTAAATAACTCGCACGTTTCACCGACGTGTTAACAAATGAACAGTTGCTTCCACGTCAAGTTGCAAATCCGTGTGGTTAGAATGCAGCTGTGGTTGCACGTGTTTTCGCGAGGCGGTACGATTTAGTCGCACGCGCATAAATGGCCCCCGTAATGTCAAATAAATCGTGGATACCGTGTGTCGGGAGCGCTAACGGGGATGAATTCCGGCAAATGCTTTTATCGCATTTCTTTCTTCGTCTACTATGCCAGGCGAGCAGATTTTGTTGTACACACACACACGCGCGTTGCACGAGAATAATAAAAAGGACCGATAAAAGTAAGAAAATCGTATTGTTTCATAAATGGTAACCGAATGAACGTCACTCAATCTTCTTGAAGCGTACGAGTTTGCCATTTCTGGAAAGACCGCTTTGACGGAAAATGTTATACTAAATGCTGCGCGAGATAATACCTTAATGTCGATAAATCATAAGCTTAATGTCGATAAAGAAATACGGAATGTCTTTCGTTTGGGATTTACGAAGACTGTTGGCTCGATCGAATTGTTCGTTTTATTATACAGTGGTGTGAATAATTGTAGGGTGAAAGCAATTGTCGTCGAGTTCCCTAAACAGCAAATTGTGCTATGAAAGATAATTATTTTTTTGTAGCTCTTAGAAGATACTGCGACCTGAGTGAACGTCATTTTTCTGTATACCTGAGGGAAATATCGAACTACCTATCACAAAACTATTCGATAGAACTGTGAATATTGGTTCAGCTCTATTCCCATTTTGTATTATCGCTATAACTTTTTAACGAAGCTTCAAACGACCTATGTTCGTATAACATTTTTCTCTCACTTATACCCGTAGAAGATGCTGACAAAGTTTGATGAAAACCAATTGGGACACCCTGTATATTAGTTGCAGGGTTCGTCCAAGTATTAAGTAAATTCCTTCGAGTTTCCCTTGGACCTGTAATTGAGGAGTTTCCTGAAAAAAGGGCTCACAGGAAAAAATAGTGAATTGATAAGGAAGGTTAGGCAACCCGGAATTTCAAAAAATTATGAAAAGCAGTTTAGTAAACTGCAGTTTTGATTAAACTTTGTTTCAGATATTTCTCACCGTTCCTTAGAAAATTCTGAATTTTTCCCCTTGAAACCTATGGCACCAACGAAAAATAGGGCTGTATCACGGATGACATACTCCACTTGCACGCAAAGTTTCATAATTTGTTGAATTTCCGGGATGCCTAACTTTGCCTAAACCGCATTAGAAGTTTACCTACACAGAACTGTAAGGTGAAGAAAAACTGCTGCTCTGACATTTATCGATCGAAAGAAAATTTGAAGGGAAAGAAGAAGAATTTACCTAAACTAACCTACGAGTCTCTCCCCCAGAAAGCTCCTCAATTATTCCCCACTCACCGTGCACATACCTATCCAACAGCTCGGTTACATCGGAAACGGGGCATTTATTAGGTTCGCTCGAATCGAACGAAAAGCCACACGATTATCAGATTAATCCAAACTCAGAGAACACGGGCGTGTACACCGAGCATAATCCCATCACCAGACGTAATAACCTAATCAGTACCGAGCCTACTGTCGATGCCACGAACAAAATACGCCCTCGGGAGCCGATACGGGAAACAGGGAACAAGTATCAAACACCAACCTGCTGTTGCTGATGGCAGTAATGATGCGTGTGCGTGTGACGGCTCATGCATTTACTGCTGAGCAGGTCCAAGAGGCTCTGCTTCGAGGGCAAAGCGCTCCTGGAAACGTTGTCCGCGCTTTTCGTGTCCTCCTCTTTCTCCCGTCTGATCCCGCTCTTTCCGTCCAGCGCTCTGCCCTGCCTGTCGTCGCGATGCTTCTCGCTGCCGCAGCCCAAAGCGGAAGCGGAACTCACGCTGTACCGATCTCTCGCTCCGCCGCCTCCGCCGCCAGATGTAATCACGCCTGCAACATGGAGGGAAAAAGGAATTCTTCAGCTTTGACCGTTCGTACTTTCTACTGTTGTAAGACACTCGAGGACACAGACGTTTCGAAAGTCGGACCGTGGGAGTTAAATTTTGTTTTTCTTCTTTAGATTGAAAAAATGGGAAATGAAAAGGTGTTTGGGTTAGTGGAAAATTAACGTTGGAGACATTTTGGTATAAATTAGGCTGTGATATAATATGTTTGTGGTCTTGGGTTGAAACCAACGTAGGTTTTAGTATATTAGGTCTGCCGGAAAGTTCTGTCCGTTTTTGAATAAAGAGAAAATAATACATTTTCCATCGTTACGAATGATCTCTTACCAGCGTGATGGTAATTTGTGGATTCCATTTCTGTAGAATGTCTCGTTTTTGGATCTTGAGATGACATTATCGGACAGAACTATCCGGTAGACCTAATATATAGAGCTTCAACTTTTATTGTGTTTAAAAATGATCTTATTTGCATGATTAGTTTAGCAATAATATAATATGAATCCATGATCGTTACACATAGAGTGTGTCTTTGGCCTCAAATAGGTTAAGGGTATTTTTTTTTGGATGCTAAAGTTAAGCCTTGTGTAAGCATAAGTATTTTTCTTTTAACAATTTTTTAGGTTCTCGTGAAAGTATAGTAAAAGCGTTTTGGATTCCCACTTTTTGGACATTTTGTCAAATATTGTAATTGTGTATCAAACGTTTTTGATCCTGGGTTGCAAAAAAGTATTGAAAAATCCATTTTTCAGCTCTTTCGGCAAAAGAAAGTCCACGATGTCCATAGATTCTTCCGCTTACAACTACAAAATTGAAGAAACAAAGAAAAAAGGAAGACTGTGCTGAAACGGAATCGAAAGCTCCGAGTCGAGCGGCATATTTCACGCACGCTATCGTTTAATGAAAGAAAAACATAGTGATTTTATGCGCGACATGTGTGCACGAATGCGGAAGGAGATACGCGATTGAAACATGAAATTTTATAGCATCGGGGGAAAAAGCTTTCATTCTGAATTACATCGTACGGAAAACTAAAAATTAAATTCAGACAAAGATACAAACAAACTACTCGTTTCCAATTCTAAAATTGTCACTCTGAAGTGAAAAAGAATAATCCCATTAATTCCAAAAATAAACAGACGCATAATTAAAATTACCAATATTAATTTTGTCGAAATAAAAATTTAACAAAAACCACAAAGTTCGATTTTCTTTTCACCCTGTACATTCTCGCAAGAAATCACCGCTAGGAACAACTCGTTGTTCCTATTAACTAATTCGGATAGCACAGGGCCAAAGTATTCGCGTTACTTTACAAAGGCCAAGCGTTTCGCGTGATTTTAGTTCAGCTGCAGACCGACTGCGCCAGAATAATCTTCAAAGCTAAAGAATTCCATCTTACGATCCCCACGCAAGAGTTGCCGCTCCTCAAGAAAGATTCTAGCTATTCTCCGTGTTAATTGTTCCTTTATCTGCGTAGCTACCCCCGTGTTTCAGTTTCTTCGGTTTAAAGAACATAACTGAGGCAAGAGTTTGTTCCGTTCCCTTAATCTCCTTATTCTACGCTTCTGAGGAATGTTTTTGCTACGAATAATGTAGAACAGATTTTAGAATAGAATTGTATCGCACCGTAGGTTCGTTTAATTACAATTGAAATATTTCAAAATATTTTTTAACATTTTTCGTTGATTTCAAATGGAAGCGTGTTTCCCGCGTTTTCTCAGAGATGAAGAGGGTGGGTTTAGGTTAGAGAGTTTGCACGTATGGTGCCGAGTAATCTAGGAGTAATAAGAAATGCAGTTTCGTTGCTTTAAAGACTTTACTTTATCCCATTGGATAATTCTGTAGAATAGAGGTGCTCGAGTTAACTAGAGTTTCACTTAGAGCTAGAGATTACAACGAGATTAGAGTTCGGTTGACTTGCTTAGAGTTGGACTTCACAGTTCAGAAGTACTCTATTCAAAATGGTCCAGGACAAATCGAATAAACCACGAATTATCCATTTATTCAGCAGTATCTAGTTGGAGGAAGGCGTGAGAGTACATCAGACTGAGCTACGTCCAATCAGCTATAGCAGAAGATCTAATACGTATAGGCTAGAAAATATTAGATTTTTCTGTGGTCGTTATTACAGGTAAAACATAATCACTATTATGGCTAAGGCCAAATCATTATTATGGCTAAGGCAAAATCACTATTACAGCTAAGGCTAAATCATTACTATGGCTTTCTGAGACCAAATCACTATTACAGCTAAGACCAAATCATTATTATGGCTTTGTGAGACCAAATCATTGTTGCCACTAAGGCTAAATCATTATTATGGTCAAGAATTATAGCTAAGGCCAAAGGGTACTTTCTCAGAAAATACAGGGAATCCCTGAAAATAAGAAAGCATTGAAGTAGTGAACAGGGATGCTGGCTACCAAGTCAATATCATTTGTCACATCACTTGTCCAAATTTTTTAATTGTTCAGCTGACTAATTATTAAATTATTTCTGCGATAGACCTGAGCAGAGTTAATACATACATCGTAGTTTTAAGCCATCGTAGTGGCACTTGAGTCCTGAGGAAGCTAGTTGCAATGCTAGTACGCATTTAAGAGTAACAAAATTATAGCAGAGATTTTTGCCTACGAATAAATTATGGTGAGAGCTACATATTAATTAGGATTTTTATTAATTTGTATCAATTATGGCGAAAGCTGTATTCTTAGCCAAAATTCTTCTTATTTACATTTTTAATACTTCTTAGTAAATTTAAGAAATTATTTCAGCTCCAAGTTTGCTCCCATAGTATTTAATTTCATAAATAATGTGACATAAAAATGTTACCTTTATTGCTCTAAATTATTTAAACTCGTCGTAAAACATTTCTTTTCTACTTTCAATAATTCCAAAGATAATACTTTCTCTACATAGTTACGTTGCATTATCTCTATTCGAAGACGTTCTACCCCTTACTTTCTCATTCTTTCGGTAATTAATTACGTTGTAAATCATCGAAACTGCTCGGAGATGGTCGAGGCTAAAGTTATAACACTAAGTTTCCTTTCTGGCCCGTTCTTACACGGAATGACCATTTTAATTGCAGACGTTTATAGTAAAGTTAGCGAAAAGCATTTTCCACGGCAGATTTATAAAAGTTTCCCCGTTACAACAGAACTTGGCCCCAGGTTCAATCAACGAAGCAGCCGGAAATTACCTTTAGCCAAAAATAAAGCGCAACGGGAACCACGGTATGCAACCGTCGATCGAACTCAATTAAGCTTTTTCCTCTTTTATTTATTTCATTGTGCCGGGGTCACTTCGAACGCTTTATGCCGGTGAAATGAGCAAGAGACTTCGAAAACCGCGTAAGAGATCAACAACGCGCTGTTTGCAGTTTCACAAGAAATTCCTTTGAGATTTTAAACAAACGGATGGTGCAGTTCAAGGGTGAATATTAACGTTTAAAATTTCAATTTAATTAAACGATTAATTATTCAAAGTATTCAACTGTGTTGACTGTATCGTTCATGAATTTTTATGTACACTGATTTTGTATACCGAGAGTATTTAACTATATTGCTATAAATTAATTATAACGTAAGTATAAATATAAAAATAGTATAAACTGATTTTATAGTATGAAAATATTGAACTGTGTTGACTATGAGGTTAATACATTTTTATATACTAATACACAAGTTATTTTGTCCCATTTCTAATTAATAAATAATAATTATTTATGGCAGTGAGAAAAATCAAAATAATAAATTAATATTACATATGATATACAAGGACTAAATAAATAATTATTATTCACATATTGTATAAAAGTGAATAAAGAGTACACGCTGAATAATGTCAGGTACCAAATCTGCTGCAAATTTTCTAATTAAACACTACATTCTGATACGATTTAATTCATATCTATTAAAAAAATTTGTATATACATGAACACATAGTCCAAGTTAATTTTTCCGTCTTGAATGTGTGCAAACAAAATAAACCCTCCTTCAAATGTGTTTTATATACGAAATAAAATTAGTAAAAATTGTACTTCTTATTTTTCCACGTATAAATTCATTTACAGACGAATTACTGTAAAAACGTTCCAAACTCAGGTATTACCATTCAGCAGAAGATGTAAAGGTATTTGAAACTTGAAGAAGAAACCAAGTTACGCCACTGTACCAACCCAAGAAGCACGTCTTATCTAAACACTTAGTCTTTATCACCTATTTCCCCCTCTTTATTTGTATGCATAGGATTCTTTTGGACACAGAAAACGTCTCCGTTCGTGGGAAACTCTCGAAACTCTTGCCGCCTTCAATTTACCACCTTCCATAAAGAATAAATCTTTCTTCCTTTTTTCAAAGCTCGTGCTTTCGTTGAATTAGTCAGAACGCTTTCTCTATCCATCCCCCACATGAATCTTATAAATAAACTAATGTTCGAAATCAAACGATGCTACATAAATTTCCATAATGCAACATGCGAATAAAATCAGAGACTCGGCAATCGCGAAAATGTAGTCGATAAAACACTGTGGAATGCAAATCTCGTTGAAACCTTTTCAATTGAATTGCAGCTATTGATTGAAAGTCATGGGTGTCGAGAGCTCGACGGCTGAGGTGAAAATTCGACTGGCGCACTTGTTCGGCGGGGGGGAAAAAAGGAAAAAAGAGAAAGAAAAAAAAAGAGAAAAATCGCTTTGTTTCCAGGTGGCAAAGACGTACTCGTGAAAATTTCATTCCGGCCAAAAACGCTGTAAAGCAGTCTCGTTTCTACTTCTTTTCATCTTCGCTTTGTTTTCCTCCGCGTAAAATTACACGCCGCCGGAAAATGTACAGGTTATTTCGTTCTGCTTTGCCCACTTTGAACGACACTTTTCTTTAATAAATCTCGGCGAGGAAGAAAAATGACAATATTCAATTCTTGCGAATGTTTACAAACGCTGAATTTTTTAAGTGGTATATAGAGTATTCCTCGCTATAGTAAACTTCTCCGTTGCAGAAGCTCGTTCCTTTTCTTCTTCGATCAAAATTTTCATTGAAAATAAAAATATATTGCATTTTCTCTCCCGCCAAAAATTTTGGACACCTCGATTAACCCTTTGAATACTTAAAATTCACTTTGCAAGAGGTTCAGATAGGAGGTAACATCGCAAAGGTCACAGTTACTTGAAATAATTAAAAATTATATTTAAAAAAAAAAAACACGTTTCCACGTAACTCGCAAGAAATTTAAGTCACAAAGTTTCCTCTCTTTTACCACATTTTGAGCACTCAAAGGGTTAAAGAATGACTCACCTTTTGACGTGTACCTTGCAGTCATTCCTTCGAGATAATTAATTTTCGCAGTAAATGTTTTTTTTTTTCGGAGGAGGCTTCTGCAATTTTCAAAGAATTTTCATCGCGAGAGTCAGCGTTTTCTCAGGTTCGTAATTAATTCGAGGTTTGGCGTGGAAAATGCTAACGTAAACGGATGGACGCGAGAGGAAGCCTGATAAAAAGTAGAGCCGAGCAAGGAGATCATTTTTCTCGATGCGCCGCGTGGCCGCTTTAAAATAATTTCTGCCTAAAGCCTTCCAAGTCGGCATTGATTTATCGACGAGCGGGCTAATTGGCGTCGTTTCTCTTTGTCTCTCTCTTCGCCGGCAAATTTTTCCCCGGCACGACCGTCAATTACACTCGCAGCGAGAGGGAACGAGCGTCATCTTTTGAACCGACCAACTTTCGTTAGAACGAACTGACGGAACGTCTTGTTTATCGAGGCGACACTCGATATACAGGGCGAACTGACCTAGTTTAACAGTCGAATAATTTCGAATTAGGCGGTTACCTGTGGAATTACGAAAATACAATAGTTTCACTTTCGAGCGTTTGACAAGAATTATAAGTTCGTTGAGAAAATTTGTGTAATTGGTAGTTGGAAGTTTATATTTCCGGAAGATTAGCGACACCCGATATACAGAGTGAGTTGATCTACATAGTTCAGGCGTCGAATAATTTCAACTTAGGCGTACTTAAAAAAACTTTCAAATTTGGTGTGTTTAAAAGAATTTGTATAATTAACGAAAGGATCTTTATATTTTCCTAAAATTCTTCGAAAGAGAAATTTCAGTATCACATGAGATTGTACATGATTTGCCTTTCAAAAATTGGAGAGGAGAGCTGGAAGTTACATTTATATTCTCTGAAAAAAATTGAAATTTTTCATTCGGTAGTTACCTGTGAAAAAAATCCCCAAAGTTTACCTATTTTCAGAACCCTCGGAGTGTTTTCCCCCCTAAAATCTCGAAATAACTTATTGCCATATGGTACTTTGATTGCTATAGCACTAATTTTTTTACTATTCTAAGCTTTAAAGAAATCCAAAAGAATTCTGTTACTTATCAAAGTCTCTCAAGCTTCTTTTCAATAAAAATAAAGAAAGCTTTTCGAAGAAATACAAGAGTGAAATTTGCCTCGGGTCAAGAATGACCCAGGTTGCCAACGGAGGGCTAACTTTGACGATTAATAATTGCTAATAATCGTTGTAGAAATTTTCTTAGCAGCTTACTATGCAATACTCGATGTACAGTATCGAGGAAATTGAATCGGTTGTTCATCAGATAGAAGGCAGACGAGAAGTTTTCACGTAGCTCGATAATTAGTAGCGCAAGTAGCTGTAATACCTATCGTGACCGCGTAATCAGCTTCGGATTCAGTTACAGTCCTGCGAAATTGAGCTATCCTATCGTCAATACGATTATTAAAGAAGTAGATGCGTGACTTAATCGAACGCTGAATATTAAATTCTTGAAATAAAGTTCAATACCGTCAGATTTTAATGAATAATTTTGTAATAGGTTGGAATTGAGACAATTACCTTTTTTTGGTCAAGTATCTAAATATATAAATTCTGATCGAGATTGGGTGCTGTTGAATAGTAAAAATTCAATTACATTTTGTTGGATTATTTCCAACAACACCCTATGGAAATAATCAAGTGAGGACAAAAATGTCTCCGCGTTATTTTAAACAAAGGCACTAAGACTTCCACCAGATGGTGTCCGTCTTCGAATCACGCACTGCACAATGCGATACCATAATGTGAACAGTTCCTAGGTATAAGGGGACCCCAACTTTCCTTTTGGGTGCCCAAAAACAGTCCTTTAGAAGATTCAATAGCGTAAAGACGTTTCCTCTGAGTCCGTCAATAAATAGCATATTACAAAGTTAAAAGACTATTTCATTTTCATAACCCATTTCCAATACATTTTATGTATATTATATAAACTAATCGTCCAATAAGTGCAATTTCTTAAAATGATTTTCTTTCATTTTCCATACTGCGTTACCTTTTCCATTACGACAAACAAAAGTGTTGCAGTATTGTGAATAATGGAAAAGTTATTTCTATAGTCTAAGAAATAATTACAAAAAAGTAAGATTGATCTTATTCGGCGTATCAAGTTGAGAAAAATGAGCGTTAAAGGGTGAAACGCTTAATTATTCCTACAGTATTTCTAAAATTTCCAAAATCATTGTAAATTTACAATAGAAATAATGATAATTAAACAGAATTTACCATTTTTATAACAAATTTTCAAAAGTCACTGTTGAAATATTGAGAAATAACGAAGTTAACATTAATTTAAAGCAGACGCTTAAAATATTGAATTCTTTTTCCAATTATTCAAAAAATATTTCAGCAACGAATGAATTCACCTCAGAGGAATGAAATTTTTGTTTGACCATTGTCGAAAATATCCCGTACATCACGAACTGTATCCACTGCCGCGAAAAGGTATCGCATTTGAAAATCCTTCGCTCTGACATTCAGATCTTAATTCAATTCGTGGAAAGCTCGCACAGCTTTTACCTCGCTTCGCTTGAGCTCTTTCTTGCGAGGAACACGTTAACGTGTCCCGTCTGTTTTCTATGGATATTACACGATTCGTCAGCATGTTGTAACGTTTAATTTCGCCGCCTTCAGCCTAGGAGTCCTGAATTGGAAAGTATTACGCGTGAGATTGCAGATTCCTTTTATCCGTCCTGACTGATAGGTAATTCAAGAATATACATAGGTTGCACGAAGATTATTCGTGGTTTCTTTTTTTTTTTACTTCAATCTCATTTTTCGCGTATTTCTTAGTGTACCCAGGGCGATTTTTAATAGAAAATATCTTGTAACGTTTAGAACTTCGATTATTGACCATTGATAGTTTTTTAGAATTATTTATCAATTATGTTCCAATTTTGATTATATTGCAAATTTTACATTTTACTGTAGGCACATAATTTTAATAAATTCATAATTTTCATAATTTCAAAATTAAATATTGCATTTCATATTATACTGCAATTTTTACATTTTATTGCAGGCACATAATTTCAATGATTTTCATAATTTCAAAATTAAATGTCAATTTTTATGTTCAAAACCTTCAACCTGAAGTAAATATAAATAATCTAAAGTATAAAATCTACTCTAATAATTAATATATCACACTATTATGCATGAAATTCAGCAGAGAATGAGACAAAACTTGCTCCAAGGTACTCGAATAAATTACATAGTATCTACTTATGCAAAGTTATTTCACGAAAAATAAAATAAATAATTGAGAGAAGAAAAGGAAAGAAGGAAACGACAGAAGTATTATTAAAAAAAAATGTGAAACGACGTCGACAGTTAAGCTGTTTAAATTACTTTCTAAATTAAGAGAAGCTTTACAACTTTTCATAAAGTTTTATCAAAAAACTTGAAATTGCAAAAGAATCGGCCCTTTTTCCACCGACAACCTCCATTACCACGGATCGTACTAGAAATTCAAATAGAAACATCACGTCGTACATTTATAACTTGGTCCGTGCTCAACGCAATTGGAAACAGCTTAACCTTATTAGTCGTAATTGCGAACTGCAATTTCATCGTAATCCTTTATAATTGTGCCGCATAAGCGCGGTTATCGTTGCCGGTAGCTTTGGCATTTAACCGATCTGCTTCAATGGCTCCGCCACTTTAACTTCAATTATGCTACCTTTTTCTAACAATAAGTATAAATGTCAGCCGTTCCACGCCGAAACGCATGAGAATTAGGGTAACAGTCGTCGATTTTTTTCTTTTTTTTTTTTTCAAACTGATAGCGCCAAATTTTAGCTTCCTGTCTCGAATGGTTTTCGAGATGTTTAATGTGAAATTGGAGGAAGTGGAGCTAATATAAGAGTGTCTGTGATACAACAATATTAGGGGCTAATATTTTCTATTGTAGAATAATAAAAGAAAAATTAAAATTTGAAAACAAGAGAAAAATAATTATTCTGTGTAATTATTTCAAAATTTCGAATAAAAATCAATTAATAGGAAAATAGGTTGGAGAAGAAATTGCTAAAATTTTCAATATTCGCGAATATTCTGTCAATAAATGGGAATTTTCTATTTTTTTTTTACTGTTGTTCACATGCTAAATTAAAAAATTCATGTAAAATTTTTATGCTATTTTTGAAGCTGACATTTAACAATCTGTCAAAAATATAGAAATAATTCAAGAAAGGACGAAGTATTATTGCATACTGCAAATAATGAAAAAAAGCAGCATTGTAACTCTGCGTACTAAATAACAATTAATAATGAAATATAAAATTTACAGGATTTGAAAATTTCGTAGTAGCTTTAAATCACCAGTGTTGAAATTTCCCGAATTTATGGATAAATACTCTTAAAAAAATATTGGAAAAAAGTGTCTTTGTGTAAATTATACGTATTATATTTGTGACAGCAGTTCCTTCGATATTTTTCTGTTCAATTTACTTAGAAGTATTTGTTTTATATAAATATTTCCTTTTCAACTCTGTTGAATGTTTCTGCTGCAACAAGTTACGCGCCGAAATTCTGTGTGAAACAGAAAATGGTAAAATGTGCGCGAGGAAAAAGTGCATTTTTATCAGAAATTGGATTAAACGGCGTTTTCAAGCACGATTTGAAAGCTTTCGCTTCTCGATACAGGGTTGGAAATATGAAAATACTTTCGAAAATTCTGTTTCCACAAAATATGCATATACGTCAGAAATATGTGAGGAGTGAACAAACTTTCAATTTGCATGCACGTTGTATGTGTATCGTACCTTAAGGTAGTTTACAATAGCTCTTTTCGCAGACCTTAAAAAGAACAGGTAAAAGGTTTGGCGAAAGCTTAAAAATTGGTAAAAAAAAAAAAAAGAAGAAACAATCATGTTACATAATACTTCTGTTAGAATAAAGTAAACAGTTTTTAATTTCAACTTAATGATACAATTGTCAGAATTATTTGAGACTTATTTGACACGGAATTATTTGATACGTCTAAAAATTGGTAAAGTTTGGGAATTTTTTTCATTGGAAACTACTGAATGAAAAATTTCAATTTTTTTGGAGGATATCAATGCAACTTTCAGCTTCTTTCTAGAATTTTTAAAAGGTAAAAATGTTACAAAATGGAGGAGTTATTGCTAAACATCTTCAGTTGGAACATCAATTGTTGGCCGCCATAAAAAATAAAAAATTCAGGCCGTCTGAAATAAAGAATTCTTTCCAATTTATAAATAAAAATGTACTACCCACAATGTAGCTTAAGATTTTCCAAAAATTATAATTATTGTAGAAACGGTGGTAGCTTGAACATAAAAAACCTTTTTTTACCAAGGAAATCAAATTTAAACATTTCTAAACAATTAAATAATCAACATACCGAAACAATCTTAAACTACATTCTAGGTAATGCATTTTTATTTACAAATCAGCAAGAATTTTTTACTTCAGACGTTCCAATCCTTGCCAGCGATGGTAGCCAGCAATCGATGTTCCAGCTCAAGATGTTTCGCAATAACTCCTCCATTTTGTAGCATTTTTACTTTCGAAAAATCGCAGAAAGAAGCTGAAAGCTACACTTATATCCCCCGAAAAAATTGAAACTTTTCATTCCGTAGTTAGCTATGAAAAAAAATTCCCAAAGTTTAACTTATTTTCAGACGTCTCAGGGTGGGTGCACCTTCATAAACAGAAGCTGAAGTCACATAAACCGAAGGAAATTCTGATTTATCGAGGAAACTTTCTATTATTTAGCCCTGCTTTGCTGCGAAATAATCAGCTTACATCGACGCGGGAAACTTTTATATTTCGCTGGATATCACATCAGTTACCTCGAGCCAGCTCCTTTCTCAGATTAAATTCCGGTTCGGTAACCCTAAGCAGCTGCGAAATATTTTTCGAGTTTTCCCCCCGGTTTCGCGGCTGGCCCAATCGGATTTCGACACCTTGAAAAATTCTCGGCTCAGTGGAACGCGTTTTCACGATATAATCTTATTGTCAGACAAGATCCCTGCTTTGTCGGCTGTGCACGACGTTCCGGTGATTTTAAGAATTTAGTATGAAGCGTAAAGGAGGATAGAGGCGATCAAGGAAATTTGCATAAATAAGACGGAAAAGTTTTACACTCGACAATTGTGAAGTTACGGTAAAATTATTATCAAGCCGGTTCCGAGAAGTGGAGGGAACAGCGGACAGTTAACGAGGCGAAATCGCGGTCAGCTAACGCGGCACTACAGTAGACACAGCCGAAATAATAATTTATTCGAAATATTAAATATTAAATTAATTAATTAAAATAATAATTCAATATAAATATTAAATAAATAAATAAAAGTCAATCGCAAAATTAACGTGAACGCTGATTTCCAGCACAACAATATCTGAACTGGCAAAGCAACTCTAACTATAGCCGAAACATTAAACCTGAAATTGCAAAGAACAAGGAATGCCTCGTTAATATTCTCGTTATCGACGGAAAACGTCCCTAGGGCGTGAAGAGCTTAACATATCAAGCAATCTTGGTACAAGCCTTGGGTAAGCATAACATATTTGAAACTTAAGCAACGAGCATAGATTTTGCATGTGATAAAATCAAATATACGTACAACGTTTAACGCAAATGTTTGAGCTCACAATGAAGCATATGGGGAAAAAATACGCTGTTCCAAGAAACGAAGGAAGAAAATGAATTTCAATATCTGTACAATTTCTGTCTTTGATTAACAATCCTGCCATTTCATTGTTAACGAAATCCAATTTAATTCCTATGTTTCGATAAAGAGATTAATGGAACCAATCACGTTTTCTGGGAAAGAAGTTTCATTATGTTTCATTGTAAATAATTAACAGTTATGCAATTTTTCTTCGTTCGATACGTTTTCATATTGGAAAGGAAATATGATTAAACGTGTTTCGAAAAAATTATTTGTCAAAGTTAGCTAAAAATTTGTCGATAAAAATGAATGAGTTACCTATATTTTCTAAATCATTAAAAATTAGTAAATTTTCGATGGAAATTAATTTGCATTAATACAGAATATTATATATCGAACACTATCGATTCTTACATTTTAAACTAACATTAATTTATGATAACTAAACATTTATTATTAACCCTTTAAACACCTATGTAACGTTTCGAAAATTTGCTCGCACTGTGTAGTTGGAGGCTTTTGGCGCATTTCCAAAAGTAAAAGTTTGCAAAAAAAATATCGGTCCTTCCTCGTTTTTTTCACCGTCTTGAAAAACATGGCGTTGAGAAAAGGAGGGTGTTTAAAAACGCAGCGTGTTTACTTGCACCGCGTAATTTTGCGAATTTCTCCGCGAATTCTTTTTTAAGATACTTAACCAAGAAACGGAGCTTGCATAAACAGTCCAGCAAAAATTTCGATTTTTCGAAATTTCTAATTATATACAATTCCTAATTTCATCCGTTGTGCACTTTCACCTTTATTTAATAAAACAAAATTTTACAGCTTTGTACAGTCAAACCAGAAAATTTTGCATTCTTGGGTTAATTAATAATTTCCTACGGTTTAAAAATTACTTTAAAAAAAAGTTTACATTGCGATACTAATTTATGGTGTATCGAAAAGAAATGGATTTTTTATTCGATTTTTCTGCAGAGGAGATAATTATCAACGTTTCATAATGGGCAAAGGTAGCTCGTATGAAAGTTTCGTATCGAAAGATACCGTGAAGACGATCTCGATGGCATCTCTATAACTTTCAAAGGGTGCACGAAGCGTTATTTCTGGTTCTTCGACGAAGAGAAGAAGAAAAAAAAAAAACAAAAAATCTGCGAAACTGTTCGCATTAGATGAAAAGAACAGAGTGCAGTTGTCAAGGGAACTCGAAGTGGTTTTCTTTTTCTTGGAAACGATCTAATCGTTCTTCAGGCTTTTTCGAAAGAATGAAAGGCGACAGGAAGGGTGACTCTTTCCGATACCAGCTGATTGTTCGTTACTCCGTTGCCGGAAGCGTGATGTGAACGAAGAGCTTCTCATGTATACAGGGTGTTCAACAGATAGAAAGGGGGCGTGAATTTTCTCGTAAAAGAGGAAACTCTCCCCGAGTTTTTCTCATTTGTAGCTGCGCACAATAGTAGAAAACATCGAGAAAAAAGCACGCAACTTACTTTTTCTGCGCGATATACAATTTTTCCCTTTGCGACACATTGATCCTGACATATACCTCCTCGGTTTGTATTTCCTGCATTTCAAGAGTTGCAGCCTTAAGTAGACAGCAAATTTGGAATAATTATCAGTCTGCGATTTTTTATCTCGAAATATACACATTTTGAAAAATTATAGATTACGACTCTTTTAAATTTTTTTCTACCGTTAACTTCCTTTGATTTTTAACAATCTTGTCCATACCACAATCTGTCTATATCGCAAACAGAAATTGAATCTCTCCAATTTTGTACTTAAAAATAAAAAATTGAAAATTACAGTCAAAAATGTGTCTGACTTATGATTATTTTCATGTCAATGCAAATATGCCAAACAGTACAATTGAAAATAAATAATCCTTCGATATGGTGTTGCTTTGTTAGACCACTTTCATACACACACATGTTAGATGTGTTTATAATATAAGGATTGTTCTGGGGTAAGTGCCTTGCCGTCTCTCATGGTCCTCTTATCAGAAAAAGCCGCATTTTTCCGACTCTGTGACCAGATCCTTCCAGGACATCCTTAACGCTTTACGCGTGCTACGCAGCACCATGCTTCGCGTCATCGGCCACGCGCGCGTACCTTTGAGATCGGCGATCGAACTCTCTATCGCCGATTCGCAAACAAAGGATCCGCGACCCTTAGAAGTCACCGCGATCCTCAGAAGTCGCCGCGTCTCCTCTATAGAGAACTCGACGCTACATACATGCAGTTACTCCCAAAAATATTCAGACACTTAGAAAAAATTAATATTTCGAATAATATAGTATTTAAAATATTATTTTTTAAATTTAAAATTTAGTGTATCGGTGTGTTTCACCCGCATATCTACTATATATGAATTTACTGGCTGCGATCATAATTTTTTATTACATGACCCACTCAGAAGCCAAAGTGACTAACTCCATAAAATAAAATTTCTTAAATTTCTTTTATTTATGAAAAATTAAACACTAAACAAACTAAATAAACAATTAAATTTCTTTTATTTCTGAAAAATTAAGCACCAAGCATGCTCCTTAATAATAAAATTGGAAGAACATGAAAAAGTGGAGTTAACCATTTCGACTTCCGAGTGGCGCACATCATCAAAGGATTAACGTCACCGACGAAGACACTCTTCGCACACCCTTAAACAGCCTATAACACGCTTACCAATTTGACTACTACGTCAGCCATAGATTTGGCAAGTAACGTCGTTCACTTTAACATTCCACGAGGTCCATCTATCCGGTTGGCTGTGTTATTGCCAACTAGAAGGGTCTGTTTTAATACACGGTTATACTGCTGGCTATAATGATAACGTTTATGACGAGAAGCCCAGCAAATATAGTTCGCTTAACTTCTCTCCCATGATCCTCGTGGATATTGATTCTGGTTGGCTCGTAAAGCTAAATTCGCTCGGTCCCCCGTAAGGAGCTTCGACTTTCACGCTGATAGTTAGTTTGCTCCGTTAGCCTGACCAGTGGAAGGTGAAAATTCATCCTTGAGGAAAAAATGAGCGTGTGCTTCCTCCTTCCTTTTCTCTCTCTCTCTCTCTTTTATTTTCTTTCATTTTACTTTATATCTCGTGCAAATGGTAAATGTTGGTCTCCTCTGCAAATTCTCAGCATGAAAAGCCGCAGCGGGTCAATGTTTACTCGAAACGGTGGACAATTTAAAACTCAGAAACTAATCCCCAAGGACACCGGAAGAAGACGTGAATGAAATTGCGCGAGATACATAAATTTGACGCGTTATAATCTCCCTAAAGTAAAATGGTGGAGAAATCAAATAATAATTGTTTATAAATAAAGAAGAAACTTTTTCTATAATTTTTCCAATTGATTCTTCTTAATATTCGATTGTTTGTACATGTTAACGATTTATAACTGATTTTCATTTCTCAAGTTAAATGTAATAATTAAGTCTACAGTGAATCGTATATTTCGATTGTTTAGAACTTCCACTGTCCCGCATTTTAACTTTATTAATTCTACCAGTCTTTCACATTGCTCGTCGCGTTCTCTTTCCATTCGCGGCTTCCTTTTCTTCTTTCGTTCCAATTCCACACGTTCTCACCTTTCATTCATTAATCACGCGACGTGTCCGTTCACCTTTACACATTCTTGGTCCCAGCTTGCCCACTTCTCTCACACGTGGTCTCTCCGAGCTATGATATTTCACGATAAAGGCAAATGCACCGACGCGTTTATGAACAATTTAGAAACGAAACGGAGTAATTTGCGATATTTTCTAAAGCTTGTTATTTCGCCAATTATGAAAGTTTAGAAAAGTTGTAATTTTAACGAGGATTCTAATTTTTCCAAAATACTAAGTTTTAAGCATAAAAAGAACGAATTTAAAGTCTTTATGATGTCTAATAAAGCAACGTTGAATTTTCTTTATATTTAATTATTTAATTAACACGCAACGAACTGCGTTTATTATTTTTGATATTATAGTTAATGAATATACGAATTATTTCAATTATAATTTTTATTTTTATTTCAAGAATTTGAAAAATAGGAGAGATGCTTCTAATATTTATTTAACTTGAAAACTCATCCAAAATGTATAGTAAAAATCTGAATAAAGAGTTTCAAATTTCGAGTAATCTTAGCAAGCTTAATTTTCATTTGCAAAGTGGCAACGTGGTATTTAATTAAAAAATAGCACGCGATCGTTTTGCATAATGTATGCTCCCCAGACATGTGAGAATATTGTTCGTTTATCAGAGAATCGAGCTTCGCTTGAAATAATATTCCTTGTTTACCTTGCTACTCGATTAACTTCGCGAGGTTTGCTCGTTCACTTTGCATTTTCCACGCGAAAACAATAGCAATTGATATTTTCTCACATCTAATCTAAATAGATTTATAAGGTCCACGTGGTTGCTTTATTTTACTCACTCTCTTCTAATTTTTCCATCCATTTATCGTGCATTCTCACAGCACACTGTTGTGGAAACAAACTCACGAACGTACGAGAACACGCCTACACTCCCCCTCCACCAGGCGTTTCCCCCACTCCTTTCGCGACCGTCGACGTCACTCGATCCGCCCACTGCTCACTACTCTGCCCGGGCGGGCAAAAAAGGGCGCTCTTGCTCTCTAAACGGCTGCTTGAGCAGCTCTACTCTACTTCAATCTCAATTCTCTCTCTATTAACACGTTCCGTGCCGCGTGGGTCGCGTACGCTCCACTCTGGACTTTCCCTTCAGGCCATTTGATATTTCCGCCTTTTCCAATTACGGCGAAAATTTGTTGAAACAAAATTTTTCCTTCGCTCTACAGTGCATCTTGAACGCTACCACCTTTTCCTTGATAACAATGATTTTTGCAATGTTACAAATATCAGAAGAGGTATAGAATCAGAAGCAAAACTGTTAGTCTCGACAACGTGAACAGAAAGTGGTTAACTCATGCTCTGTGACTACCTCGCGCATGTCTTTTTCGCCCTCTTCTGTTCCCCCGCTCTTTCATTCTCTCTCTCACAATTTCTCTAATTCTTTCATTTTACTTGGACATTCTTAAAACGAATTCGATCATGTCCACTCAAATTTTTGTTGGTCTTACACTCTTTGTTTACCTGATACTCTTACGTTCTCGGTTCAAATACTTTTCACTCACATTTCTGTTGCTTTAATTCAAGTATTCTTCGTTTACACCAGCCATCGATGAAAAATCCTATCACACGCCTGTCTCTGGTCCGAACACTTGCTTGTATTTGTAATTATAATTTATCATTGCTACAGTACCTGTCTACAACCCAACATTTCTATACAACGAGTGTTGATGCAAATTCAATCATAATTTCGGGTTGATTCTACGGTTGGTGACCGTCGGATGAATGAAAAGTGTATAAACTGATTAAAAGCCAGATATTGATCGGTCCCGTGCGCTCTGTTGCACAAGAGACGCAGCTCGATAACCGCGTTTCATGGCATCAACAAGCAAAGTTTGGAATTCATATCATTAAAAGTTAGCTGGATAAGGTTCCTTCTTGGTTTAGTTTGCCCGTTCGCGAGTGCACTTCAAAGCGTATTGATTTTATGCGGCCAAAATCCGCGTACACGATCTGCTTCTTTTTACTAGGAGACCTATACAGATCAGAAAACGTGTGTTACGTATTCAGAGGTACACATCGATCGCTTTAAAAGCCAGCTGAATATGCAGTCGTTTTTGGCAACCGCGGAGGATTTTCTTTTATCTTTTCTTTTTTTTAGATTTTTGAGAGACAATTTAGTCTGGATATAAGGTTTTGCAGGGTAATTGAGGAGAATTCGCCCAAGAATATTTTGAACACATTTCTTTAAGTAATTCTTGTTACCATCGAACGAATTTAATTCTATAATATTAGTGACATCAATGTATGCACTTTATTCACAATAATTTAATAAAAGTTTAATAATTGTTATTTATAGCATTATTATTAATATCGCACGTAGAAATTAACTAATGATATTTTTTTGTTTCAAAAATATTGATGTGAAATATTGTTAATTAAGGTTGACACTTTTTAGACTAATCTAATTGTTTTTGTTTCGAAAATATTGATTTGAAATATTGTTCGGTAAGTTTCACACTTTTCAGATTAATCTAATTTCGTTAGTTTTATAAAATTAGCAAAGCAATTCCTGGGCAAAGCAGAGACCAAAAATTATACACAATTTTATTTCATTTCTTTGACACATTTTTCCAGATTCCATTACTCAAGTTATTTCCCAAGATTCAATCATCATTTTAACCGATATTCTCCATATTTATGTTTCATGTGCAGCAGCTATTCCATCAGTATTCCATTCATGTTTTCCGTTAGAATATTTATAGCCATTAGTGGAATCCACATATAGCACATTCAGAGGTATAAAAACCATTTAAAAAACTCACTGCAACGCAACGTCGCAGTTTCATTATATTATATTATAAATTTCGTACAAGTTTGGTATCGGTTATGCAAATTTCTACAAAACTCTCGAAACGCTCGACATTAATATAAAAACGATATTAAATCAAACACACAGTAACTCACACTCCATTTCATTATCAAAAACTTCATTAGTCAATATACCATATTTATCGTATCAAATTTCGTTAATAAAAAAAATGTTTAGTATTTACCAAAATATTACCAAACAATTTTCCAATAAATCAAACTATCGCTTCGAAGATTTCATTTCAAAAAATTCGGTAAATGTAAAAAGCTTGCACCCCTATTGTTCACTCCTACAATTCTTACAGCATCGAAAACTTCCAGTCGGCGATTCGATCTCCCTCCGTTTCTATTTTCAATTTGTACACCGTGAAGTCTCGCCATGCATCGGTTTCATTTCGAAAAAGAAAAAAAAAAAGTGTCGTTCGATCCGTGCAAAAAGCCCAAACCACGATCGTACTCGTTACTTCACGGCACGAAAACGGATTATTGTTATTATTCGTTAAAGGCCCATTATCATCGGCCGTTTCTCGTTCGAGCTTCTATTTTATTAATTTGCCTCTTTCACGAACTTCCGGCCCAACAGAAATTCTTTCAGTACGGAGAGAGAGAGAGAGAGAGAGAGAGAGAGAGAGAGAGAGGGTGGCGTAGTAGTTGGCTGGCAAATAAGTTCCCCGGGATCGGGATGAAGAGGGGCGAGTAGGGGATGGAAAGCCGGATATTGGAAATACGATACTTTCATCGGGAAAGTTCGGAAGTGAATAGACTCTTTAGAGAAGTTGCCGCGCTTTTGAGGGGAACGCATCGAGAAAATACACAAAATGGAATGGCGCTCGGCGTATCGAGGCGGGACGGATTTTCTAAAATGCGTTAACGAAATATCTTGACACGAAGTGAACAGGAAAAGAGGTATTTTGCAGAAGTTCGAGACGAGAACCACTCGATGCACACCGGCCATGATTTACCTTCATAAATCTTCCTACGCTACAATAATTCTCCTTTATTTTTATATTCTGACGCCCCCTTTTTTTTTATTTTCTGCAAATTAATTGTAAGCTTCTTTTATTTTACCAATGCAACGTAATTGTGTAATTATTGTTCTTTTTAGACGCAATCCAAGTCACTACAGTAAGTTACAGCATGGCATGTACTGATGGTATTGTTAAATTGTACCGAATGTCTGTTTTAGATGCATAAATAATAATTGAAAATTATTATTAATTAAAGAATACGTTGAATTATAGACATTTTTTGTATTATGGTTAGGTTAAATTAGTATCACTTGAACACTGTTTAAACTCTGAATAGAAGTATCTTCTGTGTCGTGTATTGGCTGTATATTTGGTTTGTTGTGAAAGAAATTTGTTTAATTATTTGCAAAGTGGAAAGACAATGTTGTTGTTATAAAACTAGCATAAATTCGACACTTATGAACGTTTGAATTTTACCTAACTTTGATAACTGTAACGTGAGCCTGAATTCTTGTAAAGTAAGGGGTTAAGTAAAGGACTAGGAGGGCAATGAGAATCTAGTGGAATAATCAATCATGGGGGAGACATTGCGAGTTATTCACTGAAAAATCAGGAAAATTTTGTATCTGAATGGGTATTCTACTTTTTTCTAATTTCAGAAGTGGATTGTAACCTTTCAGTAACAGAGAATTAAATAATTAAATACTAAAATTAAATAATTCAAATTAATGAAATTTGGAAAGATACATATTTGCGTTGATAGCGGTCTGATAGATATTGAACTGGTCACTTATTTTTTGTTGCATCGTTTTCAATTGCGACATTTTTGCAAAATAGTCAGAAATTGAACGGTTCAAAGGAGTTACTATTAAAAATATCAAAAAGTCCAAATCGTTCGAAATAAAAAATATGTAATTTAGGCCATCTCGTGAACTGACAGAAATTCTTATGAAAAATTGAAACAGACAACGTGAATAACAATGACAAAATAAAAAATCTTACCATAGATGGTACAATAATGAAAAAAAAAAACAGACGAATCTTACTAATATTAACGAGTAAAATATGAAACACGAAACAACGATAGGAATAATGAATATAAATAAATAACAATAACGTATAATAGTAAATTCGGAAACTCTAATCCAAAAGGGATTTCCGGCCAGCTGAACGTATCCTTTCCAATTGCAAATAGTTCGAAGTACGATAAATAATCGTCAGACAAGTACAGTAATTCGAACGCTCTCTTCGGTCCGATTACTCGCATTTTCGCGTTCTAACAGCGAACAGTCGGCGAACTTGGAGAATTCCACCGCTTTTATTTTTCCTTCGCGCCGTTTCGAGACCCTGTTTCATCACGCATCGATCAATACGACGGCCAGAATCTTGCTTTGACACAAATTAAAGCTTCCGCGAGATGTCGACGATTCGAGTTTAATTGACGTATAGAAAGAAAGCAGCTCGTAGCCCGGGCACGGAGACAAGAGTAATTTAATTGTTATTTCTGAGTATCTGCGATCGATACGAGTGAGCTTCGCTAATTACGTATGTAGGTATTATTATTACAATAGTGTTGTGGTAATAATACCGATAGAGGTAACGTGGAAATTCTATTGTAATTGTAATTTCTCTGGTAGAAATATTGTACTAGAAATGCGGTGAATTTAATTTAATTGCAAATTTTTCCATCTTACGGTGAAAACGTAACGAAATTCCTTTCTTATGTTTAGTGTATTAAATAAAGAAGATAGGAACTTGTTACGAATCGCGATGTGCTTGTTGCGAAACCGATAATTGTCCCTTTTTTTGAGTCAGACCATTTGAGGAATCTACTCGGGATAGGGGACTCAGTTAGTGCTCGGAAGATAGACCATTAACGCACAACAGTTTGCTATTAAAACTACGTATTTGTGAATGAACGTGAACGTGTCTGGTGGTGGTGTGAAAGTGGGGAATTTGTTCTTACATTTGTTATATTGCTTGTTGGAGGTCTGTTTATGATCTTAGGTCATGTGGTGTTCAGGTGTGAGAGGCGTCGAGTGTTTCGGTGTCGTAAAGTATTTTTCGTGCCGGCTAAGACCTCGCTTTTTTTTGGACGTGCTGGTCTATTGGGAATACCCAACCGACGTCTGTTACGTGTGTGACACACTACTGTTCGTGGTATTATAATTAATTCTCTATAACGCCATGTGATTTGGAAATTATATATATTTTACAGTCTTATTTTATTTATTTACTGTTATACTATTGCATTATATTGCTGTACTATTACGTTATTACCAGCAAATCTTTTTAAAATAATTGTAATTATTACACTTTTTCATAGTAATTATTTTTTATATTTAATTTTTCTTCTCCCATCAAAATGTAAAAAATGAAATAAACCGAAATTTTTCTTCTCACTTCATTGTTATTTTGTAACAGATAGAAAATAAACGAGAGTAATAAAGAAAGAAGAGAAAAT
>NW_017100404.1:1815458-1820930 GCF_001263275.1 Habropoda laboriosa | reverse complement strand
TAGAACGTATTTTATAAGTATTTAGGGAACGAAGAAATATTTCGATTTTCTTTTACGAAAATACATATCAAGTGTTATATGCTTTCAATTTTAATCGTTATATACAAATTCACTTACACGAATAATGAAATATTGTCACTAATAAAACAAAAAAAAAATAAAATATTGTCACTTATATGAAAAATAAAATATGGTCACTAATATAAAAAATAAAATAGTGTTTATATGAAAAATAAGATATTATTTATATGAAAAATAAGGTATCTCTCGTTGTTAGTTATAACAACGATCTTTTCATTCAAACGTTGTCCTTATCGTTAAATATTTACGGTGAATGGTTAAGGAAGTATCGAGGCGGACAATTGAGAATAGAAGGACTATGGTAAAATGTGAAATATTACTCTACAGAAATACAAGCATTGCTCTTTGTCTTACATTTTCCTCAATTGCAGCTACCAGCTTACTAAGTCCGTATCATACGGTAGATTTATTCACTGTGAAGCAACAATTTATAATTCTCAAAGCTTTATGAATGGAGAACAATGTTGCTGTCCAAGATATTCATCGCCCCCACGTTGAAAGCAGGCAAATCTCTCATAATATATTTCTCACAGAGCAGTTACGTCCTTCTCACTAGAATAATTAAACGTACAGCCTTGTTGATCGAAAAATAACACTCTCGAAAATTCTAAACACTTCGTTCTTTCTTTTGCTATTTTATTTCTGAATTATAACAATTTAACAAACTCATTTTAACTAGATACCATTTTTTTTTTTTAAGCTAATTCAATTTTAATAGAATCAAAATCATACCTAATTTTTCTCAAAACTTGTATTCACGCGTTCATTGATGTTTACAGATTTGTTTGGAGTTATCTGTGTGCATATTCTCCAAAAAAAAGAATGTCCTATACCGAAACTTGATGAACACTTTTGCACAAGCGTGCAACAGTTTGCGCGATGGAATTTTCAGCGACAAACTGCAATAGTTAAATGTTGTAACCGTTTGTCACAAACAAATATTTCGTGAACGGAAAATGTTTGTAAAACAGGATTTAGCCGAACGTCTGTAAAGTCATAGTGGAATATGGAAGCAAAGTAAAAACATTAAAAATTTGATACTAGTAAAAAAAGTGTAATTAGAAGTTTGTGTCATTTTTCTACGTTTCATCTCTGTCGAATAAAATTGTTAGAAGTTTGTAATAAATGTTGATATTTCGTCCATGTTGTTTCTATGCATCTCTCGAATTACGATAGGTGAAACTGCGTCCAATACTAAACAAACACTTCAAACCCCAGAATCAATAATTTAATCGTGTAATTTAGTAAACATTGAATTATTGAAATCAAATTGTGAGATAATGAAGAATACTTATGAAATATATGTAGCTTAATAACACTCGTATCGGGTTCCTAACTGAACTCATACAAATTTTTATTCACGCTATTTCAATCTTAGCATCGTATTATTAATTATGATTCTGGAAGAATCTGTTTTAACACAAATTACCGATAATGGCAATAAAATTCTGAAAAATCTATTTTAACACATGAGTTACCAACCCAAAACGATGGCTACTCTTTAATAATTATACTTATAAAAATTACTCCAAATTTACAACGATGCACTTTCCGAGATTCGTGAAGAAACGTGAATTTCCTCCTGTCGACGTATTTCTTCAAGAAATTGTCATTTTGACTGCTTTACTAAAAATAAGGGTACGTTGCAACACTGAAACATCGAACCGGCACTCGTCACAAATGAAAATCTCGACAAACAATGTTCAAAACACGAAACACGATGTACCAACGAAACGTGGCACTGCAACCGCCTCGAGGGAACGCTTCATTAAATCCCGAATAAACGAGCAGCCACCGCGATAGTTCACGAAAGACAGAAAAATCGTAGTTGCCTGTTCGCACGAAGTCGAACGAAACTTAGCCTGAGAATTGGTAAATATTCCCAAAGGCTACTAGCTAATTACCTGAAACGGAGGTGTGAGCAAATAATGCGGTTCGTGCTTCCAGTTTCTCGCCTCTCTTTGATAGCTCACCTTGCGGTCAAAGCTTCGCAACAATTTCTGAACGAACTTCCGGCAAAGTTATGGGCTGCGGCTCGACTTCAAGGCTTCCGGAAACTTTGGTCAACTTTATTCCAACTCGCTTAGCGTGGAAAACTGTGTTACTCTTTGATCGGCGTGATCAGGACACGTAACAAATGAGCAACATTCTTCCAGGGAACTGGTTTGCCTCGGTAGTCCAACAACGAAGAGAGTGTATACCTTCTTTTAAGCCAAAATCGTGGCACGCTTGATATTCCTCGTTTCTCGAGATATACAGGGTGTCCAAATTGTTTCCGACCAAATTTCGTCGATGTATTCTACGGGTAGAAATAAGAAGAAAATGTCATATGAACATGGGTCGTTTGAAGCTTTGTTAAAAAGTTATGGCAAAAAGGAAATACGAGGGGGCTGGTAAGAGACTTGCGGTTACTGTGATACAAAGTAGGAGTAGATCAACGACTCTGTGTTTGCTATCTGTGGTTGTTGAAGGTGTATGTAACAACTTCTGTCTTGTATCGTAATAACAGCAAGCTTGCTACCAGCACCCTCGTATTTTCTTTTTGTTACAAACTTTTAACGAAGCTTCAAACGACCTATGCTTATACGACATTTTTTTCTTATTTGTGCCTGTAGAATATACTGACAAAGTTTGGCTGCAAAAGAACTGAGACATCCTGTACATTTTGTACACCCTGTATGCATATTTTATGTTCCATCGCATGTGAACGTACTGAAAATTTCCGGATTATAATATTGCAGCTTGTAAAATTTTTGATTACACTTTGAAAGTGCACCGATACGTTTATTAAACAGTATAAAATATTCCTCAACGATTTTTCTTTAACTTCACTTGCAGCAAAGCTTGACCCCGTTGCTATCACTCTGTACAATGCCATTTCATTTCAGGATGGATCAGAATATAACATTGTAGAAGGAAATGCAATCAGATAATGAAACGTTCCGGCAACAAAATGTTCGCATGATGAATCATTTCGATGATGACAAATCGATTAATAAATGTTTCGATATACCATCTGCTGTTAAGTTATCGATGTTTTGATTGTATATAATTTCGTATTAAATTGTACAAACGAAAAATATTTTTAACATTTTCACTTAAATCTTGGTCGTGCCAAATAATATTTTATATTTTTAATAATTATTTTTAACGTAGTTCATTCTTCACTGCTCTTTACAATAGTAATTTTATTTAGCAAGCATCGTCAAGTATTAAAATAATATTATCGAAAAAGAGGAAAATTAATAATGCTGTGTAATTTATTCAGAAAAAAAGCTTCAAATTACTTTCGAGAAGGCGTAATCGAGGGACAATGTTCATTTCCATTCCACGTTTATCCACATTATTATCGTGCATAGGGAGAAAAATACATTTCTTTTATACGGGTGAATACTAAAGAGCCCTCTGGTAAATGTGTTTCGCCAAAACGTAAGCCGTAAAAATTCCTGCATACAGCTATATACAACCCACTACGTTTTCACGAGCGACTCGTTAAAAAACGCTTTACAGGCCCCTCTCGTAAATTCCTTTAGCACTGTAAGTAAAACGTTGAAATCCATCGGGTCGCAAAGCCTCCAGGTTTTCTCCATTTTCAAAGAAACTCCTACAGTCAACAGTTTCAAAATATTCGTAAATATTTACGTGTCCAAAGCATATACATACCACGGAGTAGCAAGCAGAGGTACACTTAAAATTTTGCATTCCGTCGCGAATCACTTGGAAATGGGGTTTACGTTGGCGAATACGATCCACTCGGTTCCATTTCAAATCAATCATAACATGTGTAGGACGGTGCAAAGTGCTGGTTCAAAAAATTCTTAACATCCCATTTGTCAAATCGTTTGCATACCAGATTTATCACGAGGGGTCTAGAAATGTACTGCTATCTTTGAGCGAAATTTCATGTTGTCACGTGACGTGTACAATGCGATACATTAGACAATTTGAAGTTAGAACAGAAATGGAGAATTTGCTATGTGAATCACTCATAGAGCTCGGGAAGCTTCGCGATTTAGTTGGATCGCATTTTTTCTTTAAGATCGAAATTTTTATTTATAAATTTTGCAAGGTGTTTGCCAACAATTCTTCGTGATAGACTAACTCTTTCGTAAATATTGTGTACTGCATTTTCTGTTTCAGTAGCATTCTTCCTCTTTTGGTAAAAAAAGAGCACGGAGTGTCAGAAATGTACTCTACTCTGAGCTCTTTCTATTAGAAACTATTTAGCAATTGTAATGAAAGGACATGGGAAAAAATAATTTTTCAGAACATTGAAAAACAGTGAATTTCATGTTTTCATTGAATTTTGAATAATTTTTAGGAAACTAACACTATGAACTACATTTCATATGCTTTATAAACTGCATTGCATTATCTACAAGCAGCACGAATAGTTCAAACGAGGACACTTCTCGTTAACGAGTTAATTTCTACAAAGAGTAGTCGTCAATATTTGTTAATTAATTCACTATACGAATACCGTGCGAGCCAATAGACACAACGCGAACACCCTTAAACGCAACAGATCCATTTGATTCAATCCTAAAATTCAATCAGACGTAATTAAAGCAAGTTCCGATAAACTAACGTTATTATCCAGAACCACTAATCTGGAAATCGGTAAATCAATCCCGAACGACTGATTATAATAATAATTTAACGTAACGTGCTACGCAAAGACAACGACTATCAGGACTTTCACAACTCTAATATTGTAACTTGTATTGCAGTATTTACAAGTTTCATAAAATTGAAAATTAGAGCTCTTACTGCCCGGGTATCTGAGTACTCGTTATAACGCGAACTGCGGTTCGAGAACCGGACTTGAATCTGAGCACTCGAATATCCGAATAATACATAAATTTGCGGGCTACTCGAAGAAATTTAATTTGAATTTATCACTAACAGGAGAACTGCACGAGCTTTTTCTTGTACGAGTTAATTTCTACAAAGAGTAGTCGTCAATATTTGTTAACTAATCCATGTAACGAACACTGTGCGAGTCAATAGACGCAACAAGAGCACCCTTAACCCTTTGCTAACGGAGACAGCTGTTGAGATACTGATATTCTGTGAACATGTACGTAACTATTTAGATCACTATTCCAATTTTATTTTTAACCCTTCGACAGTTTATCACGTGTGAGACTCGGGCAGAGCGTCAAATATCTGACTGTTCAACTCAGGGAGACTCTTGGGAAGAAAGTTAGAAAGGGACGAGATATTATTATCGTAACTATGACTATGTTTTAAAAATTATCACACACGGTGTAATAGTTAAAAAGGCACGTGTAAAATCCAGACCTTTTTTACAGTAATTCATAATTTTATCTGACTGTCAAATCATTTGAAAATTCTATATGAGTTCATTGCGAAGCCAACTATTAGGCG
>NW_017100404.1:1796672-1815423 GCF_001263275.1 Habropoda laboriosa | reverse complement strand
ATTTATTCAGAGCCACTGAGTTTCTGTCACGATGACATTTACAAGCTGCCGGAGAAGTGGCAAAAGGTCGTCAAAAATAAAGTGTTTTCATTCCCTCTAAGTAAAACCTTGATTGCCCCAAAAAGTGCACCGAATAGTCCTCAAAGGGTTAACCCATTGAACTGCAAATTCTTTTTAAATTTTCTTTCCAATAACTCCCTATTATATCAAGAATTTTCTTCAAAATGCACTTCAAAAGACATTTGATTGATAGGAACCAATTTACTCTACTGTCGAGGTGGAGTCTCCGAGACTCCGCTGATTTTATCTTTTTTGTTTTCTTCCATTCTATTTAACCGCTCTATTCTATAATGTTCATTAGGAAAATGTGTAATAAAGGTAAATCGGTAAGAAAGGTTGTCAGAAATGTTCTATATTTATGTATAAACTAACTGGAAGTTCAGGAATTTCGTAGACTCCATATCGGGCTGTACGTCCTGAAAACGGTGTCTCGACAGTAGAGGGTCAAGGGTCATATATGCACCAATTGCTCATCCAGGTAAAAAAATATTGCAAAATATAGAAATTAAAAATTACTTCATTCACACCTGCGGGTCGAAAGGGTTAAACGCGACAGAATCCATCTCTGTTGATCCGAAAATTGAAACGAGGGTCCGATAAACTAACGTTACCATCTAGAAGCTGGTAATCTGAAAATCAGCGCGTCACACCGGGGCCAACTCACCCGGTCCACGTTCGCCAATGTGATCGCACGCAAACTTCTTGCGGAAGTTTCAGGCCACAGGAAGCGGCATCAATAATCAATACTTTCCGCTGTCAATTGGTTCCCTGACAAAGGTTAAATTCGATAGGATTGCTGGATCACGGGCCATGGAATTACGGTGGCGCGATATTGCATCGTAATCGTGCAACTCCATGGAACGACGGCTGTGTACACGCTCGCCTGTGTTAGGGCGTCAGTCAAACAAATCGCAGTGTTACAAAGCACGAGGCTACTCAAAGCGTCGCGACGCGGCGCAGCGCGCGCGTGCACCCTCTCTGCCAGAGTATTGACACGCATCCTACCTCTCACAGACTTCCTCTCTCTCTCTCTCTCTCTCTCTCTGTGGAATTCTCAGTGTCAACGTTTCCACGTATAAATATTTGCCTGCATCGTGTTGCCGCGAGATTTGCAAGTGAAACGTCCTCCCGATGTCCCGTAAATCATCCGCCCTTGTGTAAAAAGAATACACATTCGTCCGCGCCTCATCAATTCACAACTAACCACAGCCAGGCGATTCGCTTTGCTGCAGGCGCAAACGTCCCTTGACCACGCAACAGTTTCGCTCCTGGACACGGCTGATGCTCATTTAACGTGCTTCCATGCTGTACGCCGGGATTTTAAGTGGCCTTTTCTAATTCGAGGTTTAGAGACGCTTGGAGATTTCTAAGAGGAGCAACGATTCGAACGGACGATGTTAAGGGTGAAAGGTGAACGATGGGCGGTGAGGTAGTTAGGGAGAGATTAATTTTTAAGTTTCATTGTTGCTTTTAAAGTTGGACATTATTGGAATTTCAAGTGAAACGTGTAGTTGGGATTCCCGAGGTATTCTGCAGTTTAATTTAGAAAAATGTGTTACTATTTTTAAGAATAAATTTTCTGCAGATCCTAAAATACAGCTCAAATAATTTACGTATTTGTTTCTATGCTTCTCAAATAAAAAATCTTTCAGGAATTTACGATTTACAAGTTAAATGGTTGGGATTAGCGAAGTAATCTGCAGTTCAGCTTTGAAAAATGTGTGTTGCTGTGATAGAGTAATGCATTTTTCAGAAAAAAATTTCATACAGATCCTACATACAAAACTGAAATTTTTTATATTTTTCCATGCATTTCGAATGGAAAATATTTCGCGAATTCACGATTTACAATTTAAATGGTTGAGTTTGCTGAGGTAATCTGCAGTTCAACTTTGAAAACATTTTTCTATCCCAAACCAGAACTCAAATTTTTCGTATTTTCCATGCTTTTCAAATGCAAAATACTTGATCAATCTATTATTTAACTATTACTTAAGCAAGGGACACACGTGTCTCTATACGTGTCTTCCTGAGCTATAACATTCAGTAATCAATAAATTGGATTAGCTAATCATGTGCAGCGTCTGACTCGCATGCTTTGAATAACTTCAAAATTATGCGTTATTTGAAAAATTGTTTTATGTGAAATTAGCATAGTTTCGAGGAAAACTTTGCATAACATCTATTTTTTTGCAAATTATCACCCCAATTTATATCAGTATAACAAATAAAAATTGCATTATGATATACATTAAATATATAAAATATTTATCATTAAATAAAAATTGCACCGTGGTAATATAAAATATATTCACGTCGTTTAGCTTGAGAAACGTATTTTTAACAGGGAACATACACGCGCATCTTTTTCCCCAAGAAGATCAGTGTAACCGTTGCAGCATGTTTAAAACAGAAACTACCACTTGCGTCGTAACGTAAACCTTGGTTTACGTGATCAGGGTGACAATAACGACGTCGACAATATTGTGATCAGCATACGCAAGCAAGTATGTAAAATATAAACTTGCAAGTTTACTCGACCCAATTTCTTCTCGAAGTTGCAATATCGATGTATAATAAATCGAGGTAGTATTTTTAAGTGTTTCACCCTGTATAATCTTACTGCACGTGTATTACAGATGCGTACGTACATACATAAAGAACATATTTCAAGAAAAGTGCAAGGAACAATTAAATGAACCAAAGTGTGACCGAATTAAAAATGGAAATTTAGAAAAATCTGCATTTAAGCAATAATAGTAAATATTCAGAAAATTGTCAATTTCTATTTTCGGTTAATCGTAAAATTGCAAATTGTAAAAGTAAACATACTTTGGAAAGAAAAAAACAAATTTTGAATTATTCACGATCAGCAGAAAATTAGGAAACTTCGCAGAAATCAGTACTCTGTTTAAAACTAAAAATTTCAAAAATCTTATTCTAATTTTCCCTTGGTAAATTAAATATGTCATTTGAACCGTCAAACAAAACTCCGACCGTAAAAAGGAATGAAATAAGAGAAACGAGCTGGAATGATAAATTACAGTACTGTCGAAGGAATCGCGTGCGTTCAAGTTGGAAAAACTCGAGGGAGTCATAATCTGAAAATTACACAGAGCTGTCCATAAATTGATAGATCCGAATCTTGACTACAACCACTTCTATTCAGATTATCATATCCCTCCGGTCATGTCCTGTGTAAACATAGCGAATGTAGCAAAGCCACGGAGAAGCGTTTTACCATATAATTTACTCGTTCCACTGAAATTGGCCTGTCGGGATAATTGGCCATTCGTGCCGGGCTTGGCCATAGGTTAAAACTACTGGCGTGCATTCAAAGTCAAACGCCGTGACAGATATGCATAGTTGTATAAACACGTATTACCGGTCAGATTTATTCGATGATTTTGCGGCTAAGCTAATTCGACAAGTCGGGAAAGCGCGGCGCGTAACGTTCACTCGAGCGAAAAGAAATATATTTGGATATTTGCTCGCGCTGTGTCGCCTATAAACGGTTTGAAAATTTGCTCGCGCTATGCCTTTCGCGCCTCTTGGCGCAATTTACTGCTTAATTTAATAAGAGAAATTTAAAAGAGTGAAAGAGTTAAATAAATATTTCCTTGAAACGTCTGACAAGAAAATTGAGTGATTTAGATTTGTAGACGAGCAGAAAGAAAATTTACATTAAGTTAGTCAAAATATTAATATAACTCTGTTCTCAGAGTTCGTATTTTTTATAGAATTCCAAACATGCTTGTAAATGGAGTAAGGTAATTTCTGAGTACCTTACACTTCCCCTTCTTTGAAGGTAGAAACCAACTAAAGTTCTCCAAACTGTCTGTTTTTTTTTTTTTTCTTAGATAGTGTACCTATAAGAAATCGAGGTAAAAGCTAAAAATAAAAATTTCAAAAATTTACAGTATATTTTTAATCTGTCACTTGGATCATCGAATAAAACTGCGACCATAATAGGAGAAGAAAGAGGAGAAGTAGACCGAATTAATAAATCATCATACCTAATCACGAAATGTAATTATTTCTTACCAATAAACGGAAAAAAGGAAGAAAAATGGTTTCCAGATTTCTACTGTGGTAGATCTGCACGCTACCCATACACCATAGATTGCTTATGCCACAATACAACTCAATTATGCTTCTCAGGATATCAAAACTTCAATTGCAAAAATATTTTGAAAAATACTGTAATAACAAAATGGCGAAATCTATCAATATTCGCAATCTCAACTAAATCGACGAGCCAAAGTATTACACAGAACAGCACCATAAGACTGTTTAGAAAAATATTTCGAAAAATTCTACCAGGAGAACATAATTCTACGCAAATAGCAACGTTAAAAGTTTAGTCTCGGCAGAAATTGCCCCGCGTGTGGGAACTGATCGTGCTATTAAACGATCCTGTTTTCTGAAAAACCGTTGCAAGGTATAGGCGACGCGTTATCAGGGAAAATGAAGCTCGAGGCGAAGGTTATCCAGTTTAATGAGACCTGTCGGAAATACGGGAAACTTTATCCAAGAAGTTCGCGCCCTTCTGAAATTATTTAACGTCCCGCCGACCGAAAGAACTTGCTAGACTTTTTCCTACGCGTCGAGAACACTCCGTTCCGCCGGCGATTTCAATGAAAGAACCAGCCTCGTTATTTCTACGCTGTGTGCAACGTTGTTCTCGTGCCGAACGAACGCGATTTATTGCCACTCGTTCGTCTCAGTTCTCTTCCCTGTTTGTTTCAGGCTTCAGAAACCGATGAATTTTGCACGGATATCAGGAAGACAGAGGAAAATGAAGGCGTCGTTAGATCGATAAACTCTTCGATCTGCGTGCAGCTTCGTTGCCGGATTTAGTTATAGTCGGTAAATAGCAGTACAGATTGATTCGGCGATGCTCGGAGTCGAATGTGGCATTTTACATTTTTCGATATTGGGGCTAAATCGAAGCTAACAATAAGTCATACTTCATGCAGCTCTGACTGGGATTTCGTGCTCTTATCTTCTCAGGTTTGTGTTGATTTGCTTGTCGATATGCTTGAATATGTAAATTTCGACGTCTGAGCGAACTTACGACGTCGCTGTATTTTTTCCACTGATTATACCAGGGCCGCTCAGCAAGTTGCCCGTAGGGCAATGGTGAGGATCGCTCGGGCAGTAAGCCACGCCTTCTCTGGCAACGATCTTCTCGGGCACTGTACGAATGTTAATAGATAGAGAACTGTGCTTGGAAGGTAGAGAATATACTGCCACCAGAATGATTATTTCCTACTTTGCTTAAATAACTGTAAACGTCACATGCCCCTAGCATTGCCCGCAGGGCTGCTCGTGAGCAACGCCGGGCGCCTATGCTTGAACGACTCTGAATTATACTGTGCAGAGATGAGAAGTTTGGCTTGCGGTTAGGACTGAATCGAAGCTAACAAGGAGAGATACCGAGGTTTTACACATATGATGTTTATGAGTTCTAAGTTTCATCGTAATACACATACGCTTATTAATAATACACAAACGCCTATAATACGCTTTAAGAAAAATTTGAATACGAAGATACATATCTAGAATTTCTTCCGGTTTCAATTCAGCGAGATAATTTAATGAGATGATAATATGTTTTATTAATATGTAAATTTCTCGTTAAATATTTAAATTGTATGTTATACAGTAACGGTGTCTGCGTATTAATTGATCTGTGAAATTAACTGGAAAATTTTGATTTTAATTCAAATAGATGATTAATAATGCAACGTTAAATTTGTGGAATAAAAAAAAGAAGGTAAAATAATTTTAACCAATGTAGAAGTTTGAACTGCATACTATATCTCTCGTGTCTCAGAAATGAATGAATTCCATTAAAACTCCGATTCAGTTTAGTTTCAGTTAATTGATAAAATTCTTGCGTACGAATTTCAAGGTTTAATCATACAGCTATAGTACATTGCAAACTATGCATCAAAACTTCATACTCACTTCAAATGCGATTCAATATCAAAGATAAACTCCCCCTTCCGTACTTTTAATAAAATATCACCGAAGTTTCTGCACTCTAAAACTAATATGTACCAGAAGCACGTTTCTACATTATATCAGAGAGAAAGATAGAGAGCGAGAGAGATAAAAAGAAAAGGAGAGGAAGAAGAGAGAGACAGAAAGAAAGAGAAAGAAGGAAAGGAAGAAAAAGGAAGATAGAAAGGAAGAGAGAGACGAAAAGAAAGAAAAGGAGCGAGAAAGAGAGAGACGAGAAGAGAGAAAGATAGAGAAAAAAAATGAGAAATACAGGGAAAGGGAGAAAGACAGAGGAAAAAAGAGAGGTACAGGGAGAGGGAGAAAAACAGAGAGATAGAGAGAAAGAGAAAGGGAAAAGGACATAGAAAAAAGGGGAGATAGAGGATAGGAAAAGGGAGGAAGACAGAGAAAAAAGAAGATAAATACAGAAAAAGGGAAAAAGACACAGAAAAAAAAATAGAGATAGAGAAAAAGGAAAAGATACAGAAAAATAGAGATAGAGAAAAAGGAAAAGATACAGAAAAATAGAGATAGAGAAAAAGGAAAAGATACAGAAAAATAGAGAAGAGGAAGAAAGAGAGAGGACAGAAACAAAAGGAAAACACTTTCTCGCGAGATTTTTCCAAGTCCCCTATGCCCAACACGCAAATCAAAAACCATTCTATCCTCCAACATCCCTTATCGGTCCCGATCTATCCTTAGACGTCGCGACGCGCCGTATCGACGCGATCGTAGCCGCAGCACGTGATCGCCACAAACAATAGCAACCGCTGGCAATCGGTGGTGTGCGAGTTATCGTTCCGATCTGACGGTACGTGCCATTTGATTTCCACTTGACGTTCATCGGCTAATCCGTTAAGGGGGTCGGTTTCACGGGCAAACGATCCCTCGTACAGATACCAGCCCCGCTAAACGAAGCCTTCGATGCATAAATTGTCTCATGGTTCTAACCTAACTGTTCTCGTCAGACGTTCGTACACCGTGAATCAGCTCTATGTTCACGAGTGGCGACGTTTGTGCAATCTTATCTCCTTCTCTGCGTTATACTAGATGGATATAGAGTGTTAGGTGTTCTACTGAAATTGCAATTTTAATCGGGATAAGAGCTACGGTGAGAAATCGGAATTGTTATTGGGACGAGATAAATCATTCGTGTTTGCGGGAAATGTTTGACGTATGTGGGTCCTGAAAAATGTGACGAATTAAATGTCGCGTGACTGTTTTCTTTAAATACGCTGTTACCATAAATGAAAATAAAGAAAAAATATTGTGTAAAATATTGAAATAATTTTAAAATACCTGTAGCAGTATTGATCAGTATTTACACTTCTGCTCGTCACCGTAAATCCCATCGAGAATTTATGGAACGAACGAGATAAGCGAATTAGAAAAATTACAATAATTTCAGAAGAAACATTGAAACGATTTCAGAAACAATATTGACGACGATTATTAAAGAAAAATTGTAATATATCCAATCGCTTAAAAGAAGTAATTATTCGTCAAGAAGGATACCCGAAAAATATTGAATCAGTTCTTATTTTTTAAAATTAGCGAGAAACCTGAAATGTCCAAATATTCTCGTAAAATTAAAATCGTATCCTATTTTGTTTAAAGTAGATTATACGGTAAATGTTACGACTTGTACGAATAAAATTTCTACTTTCCTTAACTAAAATCTAAGAATATTCAATAAAACAATATAAAACTAAAGATATTAAAATTACTCGGTGTATAAGTACTATATTAATTTTTTCAACATCTGTATATTACGACAATTTGGATAAAATTGGGGTAATTCAGGAATTTCGTGAGCCTAGTCTCCGAAATTGCTTCTTCTCGGATGCTGATCGTTTCTTCTCCAGTTAAGAGGTACGTCACTTAACAAGAGGATAGCTTTTCACGGAACAACCGGTGTCCTGCGTATATTCTATGGTTTACAGCTAAATAAATTCCGAGCTGTGCCATTCTATGCGAGCGAAAGTGTTCTTGCGTTGGTCCGGATTATTTATGGTTCAACTGTTGTACTTTGTTTTTCCTTTCTCGTTTATTTCTCTCCTTCTTCCACGAGCATACTTTCTTTCTTTCTCCTCTTTCTTCTTTCTTGCGTCTCATTTCTACCTTTTCCGCCATCGTTATGGTGTTTCGTGGAAAATATTGTTCGAAGTAACGTCTAGCTGATGATATTATTAAGCGTAGAGAGAACATTGTTAGTTTCTGCGTAAAACGACATAATTTTGTAGAAATTTTAGCACGGTAGGAATTTATATAGTTAGTTTTGTAAGTACTCCATTAGATAGGAAAAATAAAAGTAAATACTAATTGAGATTTTCTGAACTAATTTTTGAACCATTTGCACAAACTACTTACAACGAGTTGAGTGATAAAATTAATTATAATACTTTCAAAGAAATTTTTTTTGGTAACAATTCTAGTCAAGAACTAAAATTTTTTATTCATTTCTACAAATTACAAATTATGGCAGAAATAATCCTATCTGTTTTGTTGACGATATGAATTTCAATTATGATTATTAACACAATGCAGATAATAAAAATTGATTGGAGATAAACCTAAAAATAGATCTCGCAGGATGAACGTAGCTTTAAAATCGAATGACAAACTTTTCTGAATGACAATCCCAAACAATTAACAAGTATTCAAAATTAATCGATCGCTCGGGGGTATTTCCCCAACTATAAATGACATTACAACCATCGTTACACAATCACTATAGATACTCCGACTGTTACCTAACACACTTTAGATCACGCTTCTACCGGTGTATTTATAAAACAATCAATAGAGCAGAGTAAACGTAAAAGAAGGAGGACAGGATATAAATCACAAGTTCGATCATCTATCTTTATAATTTGTTAGCAGAATTGTTATTTGTCCTAAGTTTTCGAACAATCGTAATTTCCATCGTGCGTAATTTTGTCTGTCTTAATCTTAATTATAAAATCTTTTTTCGAAGTTTAACAAATTTCGACGTTCCATGAGATATTGTTCGATAAAGCAAATTTATTGCAGCGATGATTTCGTGATCATTTTCAAATTTCTTGTTACCCAAAAACTTTGACACTTAATTGTACAATTATCAAAGTACATAAAAATCATATGGAGAAAGAATGGTGTTAAATTTCTCGTCCAATGTTTTTTAATCCTAAACGATACGCTTTTTTCTTTTTGCAAATGCTAATTCGATATTCAGGTGTCAATTTTCCTACAGTTAGTAGAAGGTAGAAAATCTAGAAAAGTACTTTCAGGTGTACTCTTCTCTAAACTGCGATTAACACTTCCTTGGGATAAACTTCTCGTCTTGGCAATGTTCCCATATCTAACCTTTGTTCACACCATTACCCAAAATCGTCAAGTACTATCACCTTGTATCTACATATTTCTCGTCGCGAGTTAGGATTTGCATAATTGATAGATGAAACAATTTCACATTCGCAAAGCAAGAAATTACGTATCGATAAATGAGTCAATTTATTTAAATCTTACAAATTTTCATACGTTATATCACGTAGCTTTAGTTAAGGAGAAATGGACCATGAAATTTTAGTGATCAAATCCTAGTGTGTTCTTCCGTTCGACTATATTCTTAAGGTCTTTGGGTCTTTTCTGACCCAATGCCATATGAACCCAGACAATAAGCTTCTAATATAATGTTAAGGGAACATAAACTTGATAAGATCAGAAGTTATTAAAAGAATAAAGAGGCGATGGGTCAAAAATGACCCGAAGACCGTATTAGGGTTAGAGGGATACGCTAAAAATAGGTAAAGTTTGGGAATTTTTTTCATAGATAACTACTAAATAAAAAGTTTCAATTTTTTCACACAATATAAATGTAACTTTCAGCTACTTTCTTCAATTTTTGCAGAGTAAAAATGTTGCAAAATGAAGGAGTTACTGCGAAACATTTTCTGCTAGAACGTCTATTAAAATATTACCTATTTTTCCAGATGTTCAATCAAACATCCCAAAAGTTTCACAAAGATCTATTAAATCCTTTCTCAAGAAAAAGTTCACAAAAATCACCTTATTCTTAACAAGTCACAACTCTCGACTAATGTCATTCGACCCAACATCTATCCAAAAAAGCGTGTCATCGCCCTAACTACGACCTCCTGCTGCTAATATCCTTTATATCGCAAATTTTTCTACCCACATTATGTACCTTCAACTTTCACCCAACCTCCACATCATCTCTCCTCCCTCGCGTCGAGATTCAGCTTTCAACAGCTCTAAACGGCGGCGGAATACTTGAAAGCTCCATTCTTAAGACGCCCCGCATCTTTATTTCTTTCATCCTCATCACCTACGATTCATCCTTCGTTTCTTCACCTCTTTCTCCCCTCGCACCCCTCTCTGTCTTTCGATTTCACCGGGGAAACTTCAATACCTTTGAGCAACGCGGAACGCTACAGAGAGTCTTCTATTCTTAAAGGCGCGAAGAAGTATCTTTATTTTCTTCTCCCGCGTCATCTCACGGTTCATCTGTCGGCGTCGTTTCTTCACAGCCTCTCTCCTCTTCTTCCTCTATCACCCTTCCGCGTCGCGCTTTCTAACCGCACTCCGGTGTCTCCTCTCTCGCGTCTAAGCGCTCTCTTTGGCGACGATCGATCCAAACCGTGCTTTTCACCGCAGTTTCACCGCGGATCCCCGTCGGGTATCGTTAAATCCGCGAGGAACGGTTAAATCTTCATTTTCGCAGGAACGTTTCCAACGCGAGGGGCAGCTCTCGCGAAGAGTAATGAACCGGCCAGATCGATTTTTCTCGATTTAAAGGGCCCTCCTACCGTTCGGACGAACAGGCGTTAAAGCTATTGAGGAGAACACTTTCGCAAAGGGATAACAGCTTCTTCGTCGTGCTGCTGAGAAAAATTTTGAGTCCGTTCGAACGCTGTGCAATAGTGCGCGCATGCGAGAAATGAAATTGTTGGGGAAGAGAGGAGTGTGAAGTGTTCCTTCGGACATTTTTTTCTTTTCTGAACAATAGTGGTAACATTTCGAAAATTTGCATGGGACTTGTTGAAGGAACTGAGAATCATGTCAGCGTTTGTTTTGAAATAAACGTTGTAAGGAAAGTGTTTTTATTCAAGGCTGGTTTTAATAGGAGATTTTAGATTTTACAGTTTGCAAAATTTCGCGTATGATAAACCACTACTTTTATTTTATTTCATATTTAGAAAGTGTAATCTAGATGACACTATTTTATCTCATTGTTCCTTGTTGTTTCATTAAAAAGAAAGGAGTACTCAAATTTAACACATTCTCTGTCCAAAGTCATTGGACAATAGAGGAATATAATTTTGTGCATAATTAACCTGGAATCTTGATCTGTTAATTGTACACATTTAAGGAAAACAAGGCTCCATTTCAAACATCTAAATAATACTTATTCCTCTTGAACAGAATTATGCCATTAATTTGCATTGTAAAGTACCATCCAACAGCTTCATATTGCATATCTGAATTAATAACACAACCCATCACCTGCACATAACTACTTCTACTTGATTCGCCACTTATTCAAATTGCAATGCACAAAGTATCACAAATTAAAGTCTATTTCACATTCTTTAAATTATCGCATCTTTAAAATCACGGTTGCACTCTGAGAAAAAAATGGCCTATTTTAATCAAATTTTTATCACATTTCCCTTTCAACACCCCAAACAATATATGCAAATTTCAGAGATCTACGATTCCGTTTTTCAGGTATCGCAATTGTTTCAGAAACAACGTGTTTACCCAACTGTTGACAGAATTTCACGTTACAACGTTACATCGAAAGCTGTAACTTACACGCGTTACCACGCGCGACGTGTAAGCGTAGAGAGTACAAAGTAGTGCTTTCGCAAGTATAAAGCCTCGCGAAAATAGACGGAACTTCCTTTTTACGATTCTCCTGATTCTCGCGGCGAAGCTGCTCTTTCACTGAATATAAAAGCTGACGCCAATACGGCCGCCTCTACAGCGAATCGTTACGAAGATACTGCGATTCAATTAAGCAGGGGAAAAAATAGAGGACCGTTGGCATTGGGGAAAGTTGGAGAGAAGTGGGAGATAAGAAAGTGGGAACGAGACGATAACGAGAGTCGCCGTTTCGATCGCAGACTACGTTCAAGCACTAAAAGGTTCTTCTCTATAGGACGTTAAAGAAACGGGTTCGACACTTATAGCGTGGATGGTACTCGATAAATCGAAGGGAAAAGGTGTCTAATTAACAGAGCTTGGAATATCGGTCTTGTTCAAATTAAAAGTGATCGTTCATTTTGTGAACGTTAGTAAGTCACTTGCGATGTAAACATTTTTGGAATGTGTTTTGAATTTTGGCGGGAAAATGTGCGTCGGATATCTTGTAAATGAAAATACTTGCAATGTTTAGATTATACTTTTGTTGCTTTGTACAAGCAATACACGTGAATTAAAGGAAACCATTTTAATTTAAAACAATTTTTTACTAACAAATTTTATGACACTAATTTGAATTCTTTTTTTATCAAATCTTGTAAATATCCTTTACCAGTTCATTATGGTAAAGTCTCCCTCTTTAATGTTATCTGTCTTCTTAGCTTTGTTATTTGTCTTACAAAAAGGGAGGATTTTTAACCTTCGAATGGCGGATGCCGGGTCATCGTTGACCCAGCTTTTAAATGTCACGCCTCTCCTTTCCTTGTGTTATAAATATGTTTGTTAATCATTTTAAACAATATAACGCCTAGTAAAATAACAAAAATGTGGTTTCTCTTGCGTACGAAGAAGATTTCAGCTTTGGGTCACATTTGACCCGGCATCCGCCATGCGTGCGACAGGATTAAGAATCATAGAGACATCTTTTGTCTTTTTTTATATTAATTCCCTCTGTAAATGATATTTTATATCTCCTATCATAATAAAAACTGATCTGTAAACAACAACAGCGAAAGGTTGATCAAGATTCTTTTTACAAAAAGAAAAACTTTTGTTTTCCCTTTAGTTCATTGAGTATTACGAACTTATCAGATATTCTTTATAAAAGATTCAACGTTCCACGTCATGCAAAATGTATGAAAAGTGTATGCTTGTCTCTGAATGCAACGTAAAATCGTAAAACGTTAACTCTTCGTGAATGTACGATTTTCACATGCGGAATTTTCAAGTTTATTCAGTTTAAAACTGCATTAAGACATTACAAGACTCTTATTTTATCTTGAAGTTTGCATATAAAAAGAAAAAAGTAGCACGAGCAGAATATTTGAATTTAAGTAACGTTGATAACGTCTGAGCGATCGTTAAACAGTCAATTATGCAGGCAATGCCGGTGATAACGTCACAATGAAGAACAAAATACGATTATAATGGCACGGTTCGTCGTCGATTTTACAAATAATCCGTGCTATAATGATGTAGCTTATCCAATGTTTGTGTACAGAATATTAGTTCATTGTATTCTGTATAGAGGAATAATGAGTGCAATATTTTGGGTACAATGTTACAACTAAAGTACTTCGGGTTATTTAATGAAGATCTACAATCTCTATATTGTATCCTGTATCATAAATATTTAGAGTAACGAATAACTTTTAATTTTGATTTTTAATATTAATTTCGTCGTTTCTATGAATATTCGTATCATTTAATATATTCAATTTTGAATCGGTATTAATTATATTTCTACCTGATGAAAATTAATTTACTGAAATTTCAAAATTTAATCAATATTTTGTAGAATGCAACTTTTTTCATGAATAACAATTAATATCATAAATATGTTAGCAAGATTAAGAAGGGATACATACCTATATGCTTGAAATATGAGCTGTTTTATAAAATTACTTTTCTATACTTTTAATGTATTTAAACGTACGGAAAGTCAAAAATATAAAATTCAACTTGTCACCTTAATTGGCAGGTAAATGAAATGTTTACCAATTAGTCTCTAATCTAATTCACTTATCCAGTAATTTATGTATATATCCTTATTCTTACTATTAAAATACTCTTCCAATACTTCCATAATTTAATCCCCAGCGTTGAAATTTCTTCTCGCCAATAAATTCTATAAGTTTTTAAACAGGTGGTGGTCAAATGATACGAAGTCAGAACTGTACGACAGATGATTTATTACTCCCTATCCTAGATCATGCAACTTTTGCTAAGTTCTCAAATATGCATAGGAAGGAACGTTCTTCTGGTCGAGTATACAGGGCGGACCACGAAAAACAGGCCGCCTAATTATCTTCTCTAGCTATGGTAACGCTAGAAAGTTTTTCTACCTAATTTAAATGGTTCCAAAGGTGAATAGACGGGGAAAAAATTTTTTGATAGAAGAAAATGAAAGAAGGTTTCACATGTGACTTAAAAGTATAATAACTAAAAAAATAATTAAGTGGCTTGTTTAACGTGGTTCATCCTATATATTTTCCTCCTTGCTAACGCTGTTACTATTTTTCCTATCGTATCATCGATCTAAGTTGAAAAAATTCATATTAACGAAGGACAATCGTTTAAAGTTTCCATCGGTTGATGAATGGTCAATCTACTCGCAAACAAGTGTACATACAATTGTTGTAGAATATTGTCGGCGCAGGAATATTTGCTTTCGATCGGTTGGTTGTGGTTAATAACTGGTTAAACACAAAAATTGAACGTTTTTGCAACACTTTTCAAACTTCGTTTTAAACTCACTTTTTACTTCCTGTTTTTCAACTACTTGAAATTAACGCGTGACTCGATTTTTACAAAGTTTGATAAAACATTTGTTCAAATTGAAACAGTCCCTTGTACCAGGTACACATCAATGTCAACGAGTTTTACACTTCCGAAGACACTCTTTGTAGGCACTTTTAGAAATTGCTTTCAGATCAGCCTCTGAATTTTCCTTTGTCTTTAGAATCGTTTGAAAAGTGCGTCCTTTTAATGAACTCTTCAGTTCTACAAGCAGAAAATAAGTCACACAAAGCCAAGTGAAGTGAGTACAGCAGGTGGAAAATAAAGGTGATTGCTTTCTTGCTAAAAATTAGAACTGTGCTTCGACGAGTTCCGTTTGAAAAATTCTGGACGTAAAGAAAATCGAATTACAAGAAGCACTGTAAATCTTGGAAAGGAATCAATTTTCGATGTAAACTCGACGTTAAATTAATTTCAACCGTTCATGGTAATGGTATATTGTGTCGTCGTTCAAGAACTTGTACGAAAAAGCAAACTATATTTCAATCTTGAAGATTTCAGAACGATTTGAAATAATAAAACCGTAAATTGATAGACTGCCTGTTGCGGAATTCATCGTGCGGTAGAGAAAGCTGTTGCAATTTCTTGTGTAAAGACAAACATACCATTTTTTCATACAAACGTTTACTTTCCAGGAAATTGGAATTAAAGATTCATACAACACTTAACTCTACAATTTGCTACGTGCACATATGCTTAGTAAATATTGGCTGTGGAACGTTCAAAGTCTAGTACAAAACGATTTTGTAGCTTTTCTTTTTAACTTGCTACCTGTTTGCTCACATTTACTAGAATTCGTTCAACTTATAGCACACACGATGTAACGAATTTTATTTATTCATAGCTGATCGTCGCAGAAAGTAAATATGAAGTATTTATTTTTATCGTTCATTTTAATCACGGATTTAAAAATTATGCAATTATTGCAATATTCATGTTTGTATGTACTTTAAATTTAGAGATCGGTGAGATAGAAGAAAACTTGGACAAAAATTTGTCTTGCAGAATAATATTCTGCGAGTATTTGAAAAGTTCAATGCAATGATTGCAAATCAGAAGGAGCGTTTATTGGAATTTTATCTCTCCACCTGACGTCCAAAAATATTTTATTAAATAAAAATCACGTTAGCACCAACCCCTGTATTTGGGGTGGTAAAGAATTGATATTCAAGAGAAACTTTGGAGAAAGTTTTTCTCCGGGTTTATGTCAAACTTAGAATTTTAATTTCCAATGCTGTCTGCCATAAACCATTCAATTTCCAAGTGTGTCGCTATTTCTCATTCGTACCTTAACGATCACATGCAAATACGTAAAATCTGATTTATTCAAGAACAAAGATGTAAGAAACGCGAAACAGTTTCTTTTACAAAGAAAATCTACAACGTATTTTATTATTTACACTAACAAGAAAAATAGACAGTTTACAGACACAGGCCTACTGCACGATTTTCACAGACAGACTGACTCGCTTTCGTTGCTCGCCTCATATTTATATGATACGTAAACAGATGTTTTGGGACAGTTTTCGGTTATTACAAAACAAAAGTAAACAAAACAAAAGAGAGTACGTTTACATATCTTCCGCGGTTCGAGAAATTTCCCGAATGCTCTCAAAAGAAATAGAAAATTCCTCGCAAAGATGAAATTTTATTCGGTACCCCTAAAAAAATTAAACGATCTATCATGTACACCGAATCTCTTCAGGTTCCTGGAAAAGCTAAATTTGCTTAGAACCATCCTACTACAGCTCGAAATTTTAATATTCAAGAGAAACCTCCCAATTCTTTCTTCAAATTCATGTTAAACTTAAAATTTTTATTTCCAATGCTGCCTACCGTGAACGAATCATTTTCCAAATGTTTCATTCGTTCCAGAACAAACGTGAAATTTTACTCGCTACCCTTAAAAAAAATGAAACAATCTACCGTGTATCTACACCGAATCTCTTCGGGTTCCTGGATGATATAGAGCTAAATTTGCTTAGAACCGTCGCGCTCGACCACAGCTCACCGGTCGGTTAACCAGCGGACTTCGATCCGACGCGACGCGCGTTCACCGGAGTAATTCGCAGAGGCGCGTTAATGAGACACGCGCGGCGGTGTCCACTCGATAGTAGGAAATACGCGCGCGGCCACGGACACGCATTCGTTATCGCTGGCTGCATGTGTTTGACAGTTATGAGCAACGTACGCGCGACGAGACACGTTCTGATAATGGGCCGTTCTCAGTCTCGGTAACCGCTGCCGTTTATAGCCGCCCCTGTTACTCCTGGACGAGTTCTTGCCACGCGTGCGGTGGAATTCTGTCTCCCGCTGGCCGATTTAACGGCCCCATTTCGCGGCCACGTAATTTTTCATGGGTGAAACGCGGTCAGATTGTGAAACTGGAGTCGAACTCGTGTCTACCTCTCGATGCGTGCATTCATTTTTATGGGTTCGATGTTGTATATGTATATTACAAGCTGAATTCGGGCAAAGTGAATGGCGAGTTGTGTGAAGTATTGTTGTACGTGGTATAAGTGAAATTTGTGGTAGATAGTGAGTGTCGTACGAAATGTAGCGAGTTGCTGTGAGAATTGTGCTGTTATAGTTGTACTGTAAGAGAGGTGGAGAGGATAATATTTTACGGATGTGCTTATGAACTTCTATGTTACTTTTCTTTACCAACAAAATTTCTTTTTATTTTTGTGATTGGAAATATAGTATAATTTTAACATTTGGATAAAAATCGTGGAATGTTTTAATTCGAAATTTAAATAATAGCTTCCTTCTTTCATTTCAATTCACTTTGAATTCAACAATTTTCAAATTTCATGCTTAATTTACGCTAGCGTATGAGTGTTTTCCTTCGAAATTTAAATAACAATTTTCTCTTTTCATTTGAACTTACTTTCAACTAAAAAATTTGCTTCCTGCATTTCCAAAATGTGTATTAAGCATCTTTAATTAATCGCACCGACAATTAAGTATTATCAACTCCAATTCTAAGCTATTCTTCCAAAAAGCCTGCTGTACAAAACTTACGCTTGCAAAGCTTAACAAAAGAACAGGAATTCAGGAAAAATGAACGAATACACTAGTGCGTGTTGTTCACGCCATTTAATCGAGAAGGCACTTTGCACGAGTACAAATGGAATGCGTTTGGCCAACTGAGCGTACAGTTCCGGTCCAACTGGCCGAACATTCGCCACGAATTTTAGCCCGTGTATTCCGATCGAACTTCAGAAAAGAAAGACGTTCTCTATGCATGTGTCACAATGAATCCTAATATACAGCACAGTTACAATGTTATCTGCGTTCCGTACTGAGCGCGGTTTGGTTATTGGAAATATATTGTGATCACATTGCAGAAGGACTTCGTTTTATTTCATCTCGGCCATGAAATATCGATCGAGACGTGTTTTTTAAAAAAAACTTTTACCAAAGTACTAGAAAATTTTCCCTTTGAAACCAATTCTATATACTAAATATTGAATTTCATAATTCGTTCCAACAATTATTGTAATAAATCCACTTAACTTTTAAGAAAATGAATACATAGTTTGTTATTAAAGAGACCTCGAAGAAAATTGTAAAATTCTTTCCAAGAAACCGGTCATAATTAAATATCCAGGAGAAAATTAAAAATTTTTGTGTTTACATATCTGCTTCTCTTAAGGGGGTAGGTTACCTTTGAAATCTTCAAAAATTCGATTTTAAAACTTTTGCATATTCCAATAGCTGTATCTCCTCTGTTGCGTCGTAGACTTTAATCAAGTCTTATGACCAGGAGTTCTGGCGCATGTTGATGATAGTTCTCGCTGGTTCGAGGTGTATTGAAACTTCGTTGTTGGGTTAGATATGTTTTATTAGATGTTTTTCTTTTGGTTCGTTGATGTAGATGTTTGATAGATGTTTAGTTGAAATTCGGTTATTCTTTTTTTGACGATGTGTCTCGTGCACTCGTTTCACTGTGATT
>NW_017100404.1:1771078-1793253 GCF_001263275.1 Habropoda laboriosa | reverse complement strand
AAAAAAAAAATGTAGGGCCGATTCTACAAGTGTCAGTCAAATGTAGGGCCGATTCTACAAATGTCAGTCAAATGTAGGGCCGATTCTACAAATGTCAGTCAAATGTAGGGCCGATTCTACAAGTGTCAGTCAAATGTAGGGCCGATTCTACAAGTGTCAGTCAAATGTAGGGCCGATTCTACAAGTGTCAGTCAAATGTAGGGCCGATTCTACAAGTGTCAGTCAAACGGCAGGCCAATTCTCCAACTGGCAGTCAAACGGTAGGCCGACTCTATGTAATGTGTGACAGTGAACGTGTTAATAAGTAAATATTGTTCACATTATGTCGTGTTTGATGTCATTTTCATCGGAAAAATCTCATCAATATGTTAAGAAAAATTTCGGGATAAAAAAACGTAAAATTAAAAAAGTTGGTATTTATTAATTAAAAGTTGGTTGCCTCGACTCACGTTTCATCCTTATCTTTTATTCGCTGTCCTTGTCTACGTTCGGCAAACTACAAAGGCGGGCGCGAGGCTCGAAAACGTAGTCCCTGACTCTACAAGTGTCAGGTTTAGCTTCCTTGTGGTCTGACACTTGCGGAGAATATAATGTATTGCGGTCTTCCAAATGTCGGCACCTTGGTCTGGCGGCCAAATGTGATTAAGTGGCTTATTACTATAATCCGCCGAACCGAGACTTCGTCGTATTTTAAGCCCAACCAGACTCTGAAGTTGCGAAAATTAACAAAATGCCAGCCAAAAATGTGAGAGCGTGCACATGCGACCGGACGCAGCACAGTCTTTCGACCAATGACAAAAAGTTCGAAATTCAAAGTGCAAAATCTACAAATTTTTTTATATTAAGATGTTAATAACAAACCATAGTTTATAATATTATCTATAATTTTAACCGGCTTATCGGCCACCTATCCGGAACAATGTTCACCATCAAACGGTACACCGCGTTCATGCCTTCACGTTTTGACTGAAAACTTTTATGTACTTGCAAATATTTAGACTTTCCTTCTTTTGTTTTAAACCTCATAGAAGAACGATTAAAAATAACCAAGAAAATTCACTCTATCTTTATTTATCACTTCACATTATGCGTTTGAAGAAAGGTCTGTTTTCGGGCTATCAAAGGTAACCTACTCCCTTAAAAGGATGCAATTTCATATTTTTGAAAAAAGGTAATTCAGATGAATTGAGATTAAATTCTTTTTGGAATTTCCAAGCAATATTTGTGTTGCATTAATTTGCAGCAAAAATAGAGTACTGCTGTTTGTTATTTTAACCCCTTTTTAACCCTGAATTTTAACCCTTTTATGACCGAATTACATTTTTAAACAATTTCTTATTCGATCATCACGCCTGTAATGCATAGTAAATTAAGATCAATTATTATTCGAGTATTCACTGGTCAAAAAGGGGTTAAATTCTACTTTATTCCACTGTAAAATCATAACACACCATCGTTATAAAAAATAAATATAAAATAACCACATAACAACAATATCCAAAAATAATTCTCCTGCTCGAAGACAAACAAATGACCTAAAAAAGAAAAAAAAGCATACTACATCTATAGAAAATCCAACACAGTAACCAGATTAATAAAACCGAGAATTTGTCCACGTACGTCTTCTATCAATATCTAAATCAACAATATGGGAAAAGTACAATTGAATTTGAATGGTACATCGATACACGGCTACGGAGAATCTGCGACATACGATGAGAAAATATCCATATAGTGCAAATTTTACGGTATCACGGAGTGTGGCTTGAGATATCCGGCCACAACGACCCTGTTTTGGAACCTCTATCCCTTCGATAAGCAGTTGTGGTTTACGTCACCCTTCCAGGCACCGTCGTCGTGTTTCGTGAAATATGGCCAAGGTTTCTCGGATCGTTTCATTGAACTCATCAAACGGGATTCGGCTAATAATCAAGTTTTACGGGTGTCTCGCGCGAGAAGAGAAAGTGTAATATTCTACGCGAGTTTAGCGTTTTTGCAATTTTGTCAAGGTGCTGTAGGCGGGCGATGATAAGCTTCCGATATAAAAATTCGGGAAATGATATCGTAAAACGTGGATTATGACGGCTATGTCTGACGATGTTTGATCGACACTTGAGACGTTCCCTATGAATTTATTTCTTTATTATATTTTCTATTACAGCGGAATGGAAAATCGAATTCTCGAGGGGAAATTGTTAGAAAAAATAGAAATAAATTTAACAGTTGATTTTTTTAAATGCTGATTCTTTCTGTACGATGGTATATTTTTGAAAAGAGAAATATACTGTTGTTTTTCTTTTATTTATTCATCTCAGTTTGTAGTGAATTTTTCATTATTTAAAAATTTTTAAGTAAATTTTGTCGAGTGTAAATTGTATTTTACACAATATAAAGCTGGAGAGTGAAAATTTAGAAAAATTTCAGCTCTACTTTGCACGATGAATGGAAACGAATGTGTGTAATAAATGACAACTTTTTTCTGTGTTAATTAGCAATACTATAGGGCATATATGAGAAATTCTATGGCAGGTGTTCGCGCTATTCTGTATACACATGTAATTTGAACAATTGTGTCGTATGAATACCGAGTACATTGATGTTATTTGAACAACATGAATGACTGTTATACCTCGATAATACTGCTCTCAATACAATCGTGCCAATGCACACACAGCGTATAGACCTGCTTGAATATCGTTGTTCGCCCATTTAATTACGAAGCGAAACAATCTTTCCTTATAATGAGACAAAACGAACCAAACAGATACATCTGGTTTTTTGAAATAATAAAATAAGCATAGAATTTGATGAAAAAAAATAAATAAATATGGTCAATTATAACCTTTTCTGCTGGAAGTATTTTATTCTAACAATTCTAATTTATTTTAACGAGTAATCACCAAGTAATGATTAAAAAGGCTCACTTTTCGAGGTTACAGTTTTACAGGAAATTTTTCTGAAGTTACATTGTAAAAATAAAATTTATACTCGACAAAATTCATTTCGAAACTTTATCGAGAAATAAGAAAATTCGGTGAATTCTCACGAATAATGAAACATTCGTCACAAATTCAGATAAATAATTAACAAAAGTTGAATTACTACATTTCGAGAATTAACGTAGAACCGTACTTTCCATTTTAGCCGCCTTATTTCTTCGCCTCCCGGCGAATAAGAATGCAACAATTATGCGCAAAAATATGTGCATATTATTCAGACGTAAGCAGAAGTTGCGAATTCTTGGGTTTCGTGTGCCTCACGCAGATTGCACGGATAGAGGTAATAGGTGGAGGAAAATTATTCCTGCGGGACGTATCACGGAAAACGAACCCACGAGTGTAATTTCCGGGTGTTATCTCCACCTCCAGACGTGGTCAGCGCAAACAGTATTAGAATTTTACGATATCCGTGGTAATCAAGCCGTAACCGCCTAATTTAGGAGCTTCCTCTCATTGCGTAATTTCCTTTGCAAATACCTATATTGCTCGTAAACTCGCGTATTACCGTGTACACATGACCCAACTAATTGAAAATATACGTTAAAAATGTTACCATTATTGTTACAAAATTACACCGAATGTTTCAATTTCTGATAGTTCGTTAATCCATTTCTAAACGATTTTTGCAAACGACAAATATTGCAAAGTTAAATATGAAAACTCGGAATTTTTCTGACACAGTGTTTTCACCCCTAAGACAGTTTCATTGTCGAAATAAAAAACGATTTGGTAATTAGGGAGATTTGAACTATATTTCTGCAGAGTTTCAAATTTTTCAAACTTTCCTTGTTAGAGAAAATCTCGAGTGTTTTCTCTACCGAGTAACAACGTCTTGGAAGAAGGACGATGGGTATTTTGTAGGCGTTGCGTATCGAGTAAACCGTCCTAGTTTTCTTGTTGGACTTCGGCCAAAGGCTCCCTGGGAGGAAAATTTGGAAGAGTCAGTAAGGTAATTGGAGTCTGAACAAGTCAGTTAGTGAAGAGGAATTAAAGAAAATTGGACAGGAGTCAGCTCGCCAAGAAGCAATTAAATTTCGTATAAAACAACGACAAGCAATCAGACTTCAATTACTATTAAAAGCAACAGGAAAGCTTGATCTGCGGTAATTCTTCGTGAATTTTACTTCAATTTATTTTCCTTGTTTCAATTGTATTTTAGTTTTGATTTTCCGGAAATTTTGTTCCAACACGTCGGTAACTTATCGGTTGCCAATAAAGAATTATAATTGAAAAATGAATCGTGCTTGAGTTAAAAATGACGTGGAGATATTTGAGAGTATTAAAGCCACCTCCGAATAAGCGTGAAAATCAATGCGCCTGGTCTTATTTTATTCTGACCTAGAGAGCAGCGAAAATAACCTGACGTACGTTGATTCTCACGCTTATCTGCTGGGTTATGTTATTAATAAACTTCTCGCTGATGTGAAATAAATCACGTTAGAGATGTTTACGAACAGAGAGTGGAAATAGCTGTTTGATATACAGCGTGGGCCATGTAAAACAGGCCATTTAATTATCTTCTCAAAGTTTAAATGGCTTCAAAGGAAGAAAACTTTTATTTTATTATCATTTCATTTTCAAGATCACCTATATTTTTTTTTTTTTTGCATGAATGTATATATCTTTGACATGTATTTAAACCTGCATGATAATAACATCGAACTCTAAAATTTTTAATCAAATTTGCAACTCTCCTTCAATTTTTGCCATTTCTTCCATCTTATTCGTTCTTTGAAACCGTTTAAAAATTACGTATAAAAATTTTCTCGTGCCACCATAGCTGGAGAAGATACTTAGATGGTCTGTTTTACGTGGCCCACCCTGTATACACACACACACGTGTACTCTTAGTTGACTGATTTCAAGTTTTCGACAAAGTGAACAAAATCTTTCTGTTTTATTTCTCTCAGGTGATTCTACACGAACAACGCTCAATTGGCAAAGTTTTTAGAACGACGATTACTTCAAAATTTCCTCTTTCAAAGCACTTATTGCTCACGAGTGAACTTTAAAGTTTGTCTCTTTAACAATATTCGATAATCGAAGTTTCAGCTCCTGGACCTAGAATTTTTAGTTTTTGTTTTTTTTTTTCTAATCTAACCGAATAAGCAATTCATTCTCGTCTACATTTTTCCAACAGAGAGTAGATAGAACCGGGTCAAGATCTGCAGTTTATCTTTTTTTTTTTTTTTTCTAATCTAACCGAATAAGCAATTCATTCTCGTCTACATTTTTCCAACAGAGAGTAGATAGAACCGGGTCAAGATCTGCAGTTTATCCGGATGCCCGTTTCGTTTACGAGCGTAGACGTGTGCAGGTCCAGTTCATGGAAAATGGGAACGGTTCGAGTAATAAAAGCCGCTAAGTGGATATGTAAATTGCGTTCCCGAACAGCTACAGAACTACACGGGAACGTTTTATAAGGATTTCGGGTCTAATTTGCCTTAGCTGGGAGAACAGGACGGTGTCCTGATGACAGAGCTTGTCATTCGGTTAAGAGCCGTGTTCACCTGCCACGAAAGCCTGAATTAATAGCCAGCATTTCGTGAGCTTCGTCTGGCTTACGCTTTCGATGAACGAGGCAGATTGTTGTCGCTTAAGCTAAGATTTACCTCCTATGCTTGAACTAGTAAATATTCTTCTCTCTTTTTCGTCTTAATTTGACGAGGTTTCTATGTTGCTTTGATTACTAGGTCATTTGCAATGAAGTTCTGTCTGAATTCAATATTTTACTGTCGTTAGGTTTCTGTCTTTTAGAAGTTCAATTGTATTTTCTGAGTGGTCCTGTTTTCGCCATTATGGTCCAAATTGTCTGGATGCGTGGAGAAGGTGGTTGTCGTTTGGTTGTGACAGTAGTTGTTCTATTTATCAAACACAGGTTTTTGTCCTTTAGGAATTTCAGTTTTCTAAGTGGTCCTTTGATGTGAGAACAGTTCCAGGATATATAAAGTTAAAACTAACACTTTTTTTACAAATTCTTTCAGTTACATTGAAGAAAAAATTAATATTGTCCATCGTTTTTCACGATTTTGTTCAAGTTCTGCTTCCATCTCTCCAAACTTCTACAATAAAGTACTCCACTTTTAAGTTTCTCTCGAGCTAAAATATTCACAGAAATATATTGTTAAACTTGCACAAAATTCCAAGTTACAAATCGTATTTGATTTTCATTTAGCGAGTACTATGTCTGTATAGGGAGGTAGACTAACCGTAAATATTTAACGTACCTATGTATACAGAGTCACGTAGTTTGATAAGAAATATTGATCTCGTTTGTACTGTACAGTTGTAACACTTCCCACTCAAGAGAATTCATGTTAGAATTATTCAGCATTCGAAGACTGAAACTTTCGTTGGTTTATTTTACAAGACTGAAGCAACTCGATTTTCATATCACTGAAATTCCCTATTTATAATTTCGTTAATTGACGCAAGTCGGAACGTAATGAAATTTTTAATTAATTCCTATATTTTCGTTACAGAAATTCTCACGGAAAGCACTGTATCTGAAAAAAGATTTCGTTATAATGACTCGAACCTGAAGTGAAGTAGGTCAATCTATTTAAATAATAAAAATAAAACAGAAGGTTTTTTCAGTAGAAAAAGTTGAATGTTAATCAGGTGGATAGGTAACCTGATTGCTTTTACGATACACGAGGAAGTCTGATTGTTTCTTACGGTAGATACCCATTGTCGGTAAAGCTTCAGTGATTGCTTCTTCTACTTTTTAAGCTTAAATACTTTTAGCTAGCCTGATCGTTAGTTTAAGACCCTTCTTCTTTTAACTCAACTTTCGAACTGACTTTAGATTAAGTAACTAATTTTCTTTGTGTTCCAAATTCTCCTTGAAAGGAGCCATTGAAAGGATGAGAGCGTGAAAGCTCCAATATAAAGTTAAAGTGTCTTCTTCGGTGTACAATGCCTAGAAAATGTTGAACGACCTGCTTGCAGGATGTTGCACGAAGTTCCCTTCGTAGGAGGACTCATAAATTCGGAATTATCATCCTGTCAAACCTTGCGAGGTAAGTACGTGTTAAATTTCAACGACAAATTATACCTAAATCTTGGTTTTTCATTCCTTAGGAAATATACAGTACCAAAGAAAACTCAACACAATGTTTTTACCAATATTAATTAATTTATTATTTAAACGTCAATACCTTGGAACTTCCCTCTCTTCATCCATTTCAAAATTCAAAAAACAGACTCTCCTCCATTTTTCCCTCGACTCTTCGCTCATTCTTTCGTCGAAAAACACTTTTCCCTTATTATTTAAATGCCAATAACTTGGAACCTCCATCCCTTCTCCCACTTCCAAACACAGAAACCGAATTCTACTCAAAAACTACACTCTCAACCCTTTTTCCCTCGACTCTTCGTTCATTCTTTCGTCGAGAAACACTTCGCTCCTCGTCGCGCTATCAGAGTCACGTCGTTTCACTGCTCGACGCTATACAGCCGTCGATTCGCGGAGATTTGCAAGGATATCGGGCGAAATCTCGTTTGGCCGGGCTGGTCTGATCAATCGAGAGACGAGCATTGTGGATTAAGCACTCGGAAACTAAAGACTTTCCGCTTGATCCACGGCGGCATCACGAGAAACCTGTACAGATCGAAGAATACCTGGCGAAGAAGACGGGAAAGTTGTGTAATCCAGTTGCACTTTCCGCGAGACGTTGCGAGCCGCTTGACAAAAGAGCTTCTCTGGAAATTGTTCGAGGGTCTGTGCTTGATAAAATCAACCTAATGCCGTCGAAAGAATTGAGGGGAAAAACGTTCGGGGAATCTTGCCACCGAGAATATCAGATTTGTATTATCGTCGTTCTTTCGATCGTTTAAACGATCATGCCACGAATTTAACCCTTTGCACTCGAAGGCCCTTTTTTCTACAAGGAAGTAGCAAAAATTAATGTAATTTTTTGAAACTAATATTTACATTAGAAGTTGGTTCTTTCGAACTATTTCACTGCTGAGATCTCTGAACATGTAGCGAACAATTCACCTGCTGTCTTGGAAAATATCCTTAGAGTTGCCTCTAATGGTAAATATAACGTCGCTTCTCAGTCGCCTCTCGAGTGCAAACGATGAATACCGAAGATATATTTCAGCGGAGGATTAGTCGAATTTGAGAAGATCTATCCTGGCTAAATCTCGAATCGTTTCGATCTAAATCTACGTCTTTCGTATTTTTGGAATAGTTATAGAGCGTCTAATACGTTGTAGTTTAAACGGTCTTATAATTTCGCTTTGCGATCTGAATGGTGGAGACCAAAAACCCGAGAAGTTAAATATAAGAAACAGATGTGGACGAGAGCCACGAGAAGAAAAGCATCGAACTTCGAAATGAACGTTAAAGTGCTCGATGGCCTTCCAAATTTACAACTGTTGCGAAGGACCGAATAATTTCCAGACCCGTGCCTGGAAAACGCCGTAAATATAATAGGACGACTAAGCACGTCTTAATTGCACAAAATTAAAATAGTTTCTGTGTTTCCCTAGAAATAAAGATTTTATAGATACACCCTTCTTTTGTAACATATGTAAGAAATGCGAGAGTTTGGCGGCGAAGTGGTGGCCTGGACTTTGTCACCCAGAAAGAGAAAGCGCGCGAGTACCTGAGGGTACCTGAGGGTACCATAAGCCCTTTCCCTGGAAAGTCGAACGAGGGGGCTCCAATGGTTTTTCGGAGCAACGCAGGATACGACGCGGAGAGGACACTCTTGAAATAGCCGTCGAGCGAGACGGACACCGGAGTACCTTAGCAGCCGCTTACATTTATAAAATAATACATTTTGGTTAATAGCCTATCGTGTGTTACGTTTATTTAAGTTGTGCTGACACATAACTTCCAGAGATTTCTCAACACCCAAATAGTATTACTTTCACGTATTTCTCACGTCCGGTGTCAATAAAATAAACTTTTCTTTTCCCAAATCGTCTTAAAAACAATTCTATCTCCGTTTCTGACGCTTAATTTCCGTTTCACAATAAACCTTTCGCGCTTACGCCCGAAATTTCCCCGTGCTATTTGAATCGCGAAGCTCGACTAATTATTGCAACGCATAATTCGATTACGTTTGTCATCTACCAAATCAATATCGGACAACTGGTTTCGAATGGAGAGCTGCCAGTGACAGTACTCGTACGCATGCCAATTCGATCAATAAACGGTTCGATAGTTTCGTACGAAAAATGAAACGGTGAAACTCGTGTTACGTCGATTAATCGCTATCTCGTTGAAAAATACACGATCGTTGGGAATTACGACGATCCGACGTGAAGATATTTCAGGCAACGCCTCTATACGTAAGCTTCACTTAGGGAAATTGCTCAAAGCTTTCGTTGTCAAATAGACACCTGCTGCGTGTCAATTTAATTTTTATTTTTTGTTTTTTTTTTTCTAATCTAACCGAATAAGCAATTCATTCTCGTCTACATTTTTCCAACAGAGAGTAGATAGAACCGGGTCAAGATCTGCAGTTTATCCGGATGCCCGTTTCGTTTACGAGCGTAGACGTGTGCAGGTCCAGTTCATGGAAAATGGGAACGGTTCGAGTAATAAAAGCCGCTAAGTGGATATGTAAATTGCGTTCCCGAACAGCTACAGAACTACACGGGAACGTTTTATAAGGATTTCGGGTCTAATTTGCCTTAGCTGGGAGAACAGGACGGTGTCCTGATGACAGAGCTTGTCATTCGGTTAAGAGCCGTGTTCACCTGCCACGAAAGCCTGAATTAATAGCCAGCATTTCGTGAGCTTCGTCTGGCTTACGCTTTCGATGAACGAGGCAGATTGTTGTCGCTTAAGCTAAGATTTACCTCCTATGCTTGAACTAGTAAATATTCTTCTCTCTTTTTCGTCTTAATTTGACGAGGTTTCTATGTTGCTTTGATTACTAGGTCATTTGCAATGAAGTTCTGTCTGAATTCAATATTTTACTGTCGTTAGGTTTCTGTCTTTTAGAAGTTCAATTGTATTTTCTGAGTGGTCCTGTTTTCGCCATTATGGTCCAAATTGTCTGGATGCGTGGAGAAGGTGGTTGTCGTTTGGTTGTGACAGTAGTTGTTCTATTTATCAAATACAGGTTTGTGTCTTTTAAGAATTTCATTGTTTTTTAAATGGTCCTGTGATGTGAGAACAGTTTCTGAGTTTATGTCATTTTTTCAGCTCTGTGGTTCTAATTTTCTGCACTCGTGCAAAACATGGTTTTTTCGCCATTATGGTCCAAATTGTCTGGATGCGTGGAGAAGGTGGTTGTCGTTTGGTTGTGACAGTAGTTGTTCTATTTATCAAACACAGGTTTTTGTCCTTTAGGAATTTCAGTTTTCTAAGTGGTCCTTTGATGTGAGAACAGTTCCAGGATATATAAAGTTAAAACTAACACTTTTTTTACAAATTCTTTCAGTTACATTCAAGAAAAAATTAATATTGTCCATCGTTTTTCACGATTTTGTTCAAGTTCTGCTTCCATCTCTCCAAACTTCTACAATAAAGTACTCCACTTTTAAGTTTCTCTCGAGCTAAAATATTCACAGAAATATATTGTTAAACTTGCACAAAATTCCAAGTTACAAATCGTATTTGATTTTCATTTAGCGAGTACTATGTCTGTATAGGGAGGTAGACTAACCGTAAATATTTAACGTACCTATGTATACAGAGTCACGTAGTTTGATAAGAAATATTGATCTCGTTTATACTGTACAGTTGTAACACTTCCCACTCAAGAGAATTCATGTTAGAATTATTCAGCATTCGAAGACTGAAACTTTCGTTGGTTTATTTTACAAGACTGAAGCAACTCGATTTTCATATCACTGAAATTCCCTATTTATAATTTCGTTAATTGACGCAAGTCGGAACGTAATGAAATTTTTAATTAATTCCTATATTTTCGTTACAGAAATTCTCACGGAAAGCACTGTATCTGAAAAAAGATTTCGTTATAATGACTCGAACCTGAAGTGAAGTAGGTCAATCTATTTAAATAATAAAAATAAAACAGAAGGTTTTTTCAGTAGAAAAAGTTGAATGTTAATCAGGTGGATAGGTAACCTGATTGCTTTTACGATACACGAGGAAGTCTGATTGTTTCTTACGGTAGATACCCATTGTCGGTAAAGCTTCAGTGATTGCTTCTTCTACTTTTTAAGCTTAAATACTTTTAGCTAGCCTGATCGTTAGTTTAAGACCCTTCTTCTTTTAACTCAACTTTCGAACTGACTTTAGATTAAGTAACTAATTTTCTTTGTGTTCCAAATTCTCCTTGAAAGGAGCCATTGAAAGGATGAGAGCGTGAAAGCTCCAATATAAAGTTAAAGTGTCTTCCTCGGTGTACAATGCCTAGAAAATGTTGAACGACCTGCTTGCAGGATGTTGCACGAAGTTCCCTTCGTAGGAGGACTCATAAATTCGGAATTATCATCCTGTCAAACCTTGCGAGGTAAGTACGTGTTAAATTTCAACGACAAATTATACCTAAATCTTGGTTTTTCATTCCTTAGGAAATATACAGTACCAAAGAAAACTCAACACAATGTTTTTACCAATATTAATTAATTTATTATTTAAACGCCAATACCTTGGAACTTCCCTCTCTTCATCCATTTCAAAATTCAAAAAACAGACTCTCCTCCATTTTTCCCTCGACTCTTCGCTCATTCTTTCGTCGAAAAACACTTTTCCCTTATTATTTAAATGCCAATAACTTGGAACCTCCATCCCTTCTCCCACTTCCAAACACAGAAACCGAATTCTACTCAAAAACTACACTCTCAACCCTTTTTCCCTCGACTCTTCGTTCATTCTTTCGTCGAGAAACACTTCGCTCCTCGTCGCGCTATCAGAGTCACGTCGTTTCACTGCTCGACGCTATACAGCCGTCGATTCGCGGAGATTTGCAAGGATATCGGGCGAAATCTCGTTTGGCCGGGCTGGTCTGATCAATCGAGAGACGAGCATTGTGGATTAAGCACTCGGAAACTAAAGACTTTCCGCTTGATCCACGGCGGCATCACGAGAAACCTGTACAGATCGAAGAATACCTGGCGAAGAAGACGGGAAAGTTGTGTAATCCAGTTGCACTTTCCGCGAGACGTTGCGAGCCGCTTGACAAAAGAGCTTCTCTGGAAATTGTTCGAGGGTCTGTGCTTGATAAAATCAACCTAATGCCGTCGAAAGAATTGAGGGGAAAAACGTTCGGGGAATCTTGCCACCGAGAATATCAGATTTGTGTTATCGTCGTTCTTTCGATCGTTTAAACGATCATGCCACGAATTTAACCCTTTGCACTCGAAGGCCCTTTTTTCTACAAGGAAGTAGCAAAAATTAATGTAATTTTTTGAAACTAATATTTACATTAGAAGTTGGTTCTTTCGAACTATTTCACTGCTGAGATCTCTGAACATGTAGCGAACAATTCACCTGCTGTCTTGGAAAATATCCTTAGAGTTGCCTCTAATGGTAAATATAACGTCGCTTCTCAGTCGCCTCTCGAGTGCAAACGATGAATACCGAAGATATATTTCAGCGGAGGATTAGTCGAATTTGAGAAGATCTATCCTGGCTAAATCTCGAATCGTTTCGATCTAAATCTACGTCTTTCGTATTTTTGGAATAGTTATAGAGCGTCTAATACGTTGTAGTTTAAACGGTCTTATAATTTCGCTTTGCGATCTGAATGGTGGAGACCAAAAACCCGAGAAGTTAAATATAAGAAACAGATGTGGACGAGAGCCACGAGAAGAAAAGCATCGAACTTCGAAATGAACGTTAAAGTGCTCGATGGCCTTCCAAATTTACAACTGTTGCGAAGGACCGAATAATTTCCAGACCCGTGCCTGGAAAACGCCGTAAATATAATAGGACGACTAAGCACGTCTTAATTGCACAAAATTAAAATAGTTTCTGTGTTTCCCTAGAAATAAAGATTTTATAGATACACCCTTCTTTTGTAACATATGTAAGAAATGCGAGAGTTTGGCGGCGAAGTGGTGGCCTGGACTTTGTCACCCAGAAAGAGAAAGCGCGCGAGTACCTGAGGGTACCTGAGGGTACCATAAGCCCTTTCCCTGGAAAGTCGAACGAGGGGGCTCCAATGGTTTTTCGGAGCAACGCAGGATACGACGCGGAGAGGACACTCTTGAAATAGCCGTCGAGCGAGACGGACACCGGAGTACCTTAGCAGCCGCTTACATTTATAAAATAATACATTTTGGTTAATAGCCTATCGTGTGTTACGTTTATTTAAGTTGTGCTGACACATAACTTCCAGAGATTTCTCAACACCCAAATAGTATTACTTTCACGTATTTCTCACGTCCGGTGTCAATAAAATAAACTTTTCTTTTCCCAAATCGTCTTAAAAACAATTCTATCTCCGTTTCTGACGCTTAATTTCCGTTTCACAATAAACCTTTCGCGCTTACGCCCGAAATTTCCCCGTGCTATTTGAATCGCGAAGCTCGACTAATTATTGCAACGCATAATTCGATTACGTTTGTCATCTACCAAATCAATATCGGACAACTGGTTTCGAATGGAGAGCTGCCAGTGACAGTACTCGTACGCATGCCAATTCGATCAATAAACGGTTCGATAGTTTCGTACGAAAAATGAAACGGTGAAACTCGTGTTACGTCGATTAATCGCTATCTCGTTGAAAAATACACGATCGTTGGGAATTACGACGATCCGACGTGAAGATATTTCAGGCAACGCCTCTATACGTAAGCTTCACTTAGGGAAATTGCTCAAAGCTTTCGTTGTCAAATAGACACCTGCTGCGTGTCAATTTGATTTAATACTAACGAAGTGACGCCGTGTGAAGCCTGCATTAACGTTGCTCGAGAAGAGGCGGAAGGGTTTCCGCGAACGAAGAATGCCTCGATAGAAAATATGTAACGGTGGCGTTTTAAGAACAGAACAGATAGGCTCTGTCGGAAATTGTTTTCGAAAGAGCGTTAAAGCTGGATTTACCTCCGCTTCATCGCAACCTCGTTTCCACTGCTTTTTATGAAATTTTGCCTGAACCGGCGCGAGAACCTTTTCCACAGCTAACGTGTAAGAGCACTGTAAGCGGCTCTTTTAAATCCTCCCTAATCTCATTCTAAATAATTGCGCACAATCACGATTTCGAAATTAAACACCGAGGAGATGCGGTGTTTCGACTAAACAATTAGACGGTGTTTTAACTTAATGAAATTTGGAAATGGAAATGGAATTTGTTGGTTTGATACTGATAAGATTAGCGGTTTGATGTCACAGTGGTTTCAGACACTTTTGCGTGTAATTTAATTTAAAAGCTCGACAAGGGAACGTTCAATGTACAATTAAATTTTGAATTTTTAAATTTTAACAATTTTTAATTTAATCTGAATTTTTTTCATTTTGAAAAAGTGAGAATTTTTGAAGGATTAATGTATTCGTTGTCCATCGAGTAACGCTAGTACAGCAACAAACATACGTAGTTTAGAGAAGCATGAAGTTTGGTACGACAAAATGTTATCCTACATTTTCTACGTATTTTTTCGTGTAGATTCACCCTTTTTCTGGTTGTACCCACCAGTTCACCTCGTGTAAAAATATAAAGAAAAGATATTGACTTCGAATTTCAGGTTTATGTGAATACGCGTTTAACACTCCCGTTCGTAAATAGTAGGACACTTATTCAACGTGAAACGAACCTAAACGATCGTTAAAAAATTATAAAGATCCTAAAAAAAAATTCAGTTTAAAATCTCTTAGTGTAGCAAATATGAATATTTTTATACTAATTTTGACGAAGAAATGTAATTTAAATCATACAACGCTATTTTATAAAAATAAATCTAATATAACTATTTTATTTCGTGATGTATATATCTGTTTGTAAGATTTCTAACAATATTTTATGAAAATAATGGATTTACAATGTTACATAAAACCCTTGGAATTTTTTTTACATATCGTCAATTGAAAAACTCTCCACTAGGCTCTGATAGTGAAATAAACATTCAAACTCAGAGTTCAGGAGTAATGGTGATGTGATTTTTAAAAATCATCATTTTAAATATATAGGTTCTCCGAGAACTATGATACATATTTTTTCATATTCTGCACACTATACACTACCGGCCAAAAGTTTCGAATCACCTCCCACTTTTCATCGATATTAAATCTGCTGCTAATTTTTTATAGATTTGAAGTTCATCTCAATTCTACTTTTATCAATTTATCTCATATCAATTGATTCGGATGATAAGAAATTCTCAAAGTCGCCGACTATTTTCTGCAAATTTTTGTGTAAATTGCAATGCTCGGTGATTCCAAACTTTTGGCCAGTGGTGTATACAGTGTACAGCAGAAAATTCAGACTCGTCTCTGAGATGAGTGTCATTTTTTGAAAATCCTCATTCACCGAGAACTACGATACACATATTTGTCAGATTCTGCCCACTTAGAGGGACTTCGGAGAAGAAGGACAGCAGTATCGCTGCGTAATAAAACTGAGGATGGCATCGAAGGAAGAAGTATGGTCTCGCGGCATCGATTAAACTCTTACCGAAGATTAATGAATGAGCTTAATCCCTTGACACGTCCGATGGTGTTTCTCATTGGCTGGCCATTTATTCACGGTAATGTAATCGTGGATCAAAGACGTCTTTCTTTGTATGGGTAGCGGGGGAACAGGAACTGGAATCTAAAAGGTAGGAAAATAGCATAAAGGAGCGGGGAGACTGCGATTAACCGCTTTCTATGAAACGTTAAACGCTCGGTCGCGCCTCGAATAGGGATGCACGATCGTGTACGCGTGATTAACGCGAGCTTGAAACTTTCTATAATCGCATGAACGAACGTCCGTTCTTCTCTCCTGTACTACCTATCTGTGATCGAACGAGTTCGGTGATCAATTAACATCTACGAGGGAACCCTCGATTTCTCGTTGCTTTGTCCCGTTTTGTCCTTTGAATTCTGTAACGTGTGTAGATTTCAGATAACGAGCGGTGAATAGTAGAATAGTATCTGTCAGTAACAAGGGTAAAGAATGGTAGAATGGCATTTGTGAGTAACAAAGGGCAATGAATAGTAGTCCTTTGTGAATAGCGAGGATAATTAATAGTAGAACAGTATTTGTGAATAACAAGAATAATTAATAATAGAACAGTATTTCTGAGTAGCAAGGATAATGAATAGTGAAGTAGTGTTTGTGAATACTAAGGGTAACTAATAAAGAGAATAGTATTTCTGAGTAGCAAGAATAACGAATAGTAGAATTTGTGAATGACAAGTGTATGTGCGTCGCAGCGTCGACGGTTTGTTGGCGACGATTAAACGACGCGGAGGAACTTCACTCGTTGAAGTCCCAGTCGAAGGTGTGGAAAGTGGACTGTATTTGATTATTGAGTGATACGAAATGTATTTTTGTGTGACTGCACCAAGGGTACAGTTGTGTATATGGTTGATGTGAATCCGTGTATGGTAAGCTACGAAGTGTCCGCGTCGTCCCCTACGAAGTCCTACTTAAAAACTTAAGTAACCCCCTTTTCCTGCCCTTCTCAGAGCGGGGGTGAGGGCACTGTCTAAGGCGTGAGAATTTATTGCGAGATATAATAAGAGACCTTTGATCAGATTATCATTATTCCTTTTTACGTGTGTTTATAGTTATTATGAAATTATTGTTATAAAATATATTCCTATTGAACTTATTATCACGTGTTACATAACCACATTTGTGGATAATATAGAGTATCAGAATGCAGAAAAAAATGTAAGAAAATGGTATCTATATCGATTAAGAAGAAAAAAGGGAAAAATGATTGATATTCTGGACCTTGAAGAATTACGGAAGTTTTATGGGTAGATAGAGCTGTTCTTGCTTAATTACAAGAATTGTTAATTACCTATTTCTCGTCAATTATAATTTTCGTCGTTATCCTGTTACCTAAAGGATGAATAACTCTCTAGTTACAATTCCACCAGTTCAGATTCATTTTAAAAAGTTCAATTCAAGTTTCATTCAAATTTTGTGCGATATATTTTCATTGCGATTAAAACTTTTCGAAGCATTATTATAAAAATCGAAAAATATTACACATTAGGTTCAAATATAAACGAGAATATTTTTATTTAACTTGAAAAATAATGAACCTTCGATATCTAATTTTAATTTATAATTAAATTCGTAACGAGAATTATTGCAATGCAAGAGTGAACAAAATTCGTGTAAATAAACTGAAATAGGACAAATGGTTTCTATCAACTTTTTTCATTATTTTTATGTGCCCAATTCTGCCCCGAAATTATGCTCACATCTTTCGATACACGCTGCTCTATGTATATTCGAATAATAAAGCGAAACGAAGGGTCCAGTACCGTACATATATATATAAAAAAAAAAGTAGGTTTACGTTTTATAATATTTCGATCGCTTGTGTCGTTACAACAATGTATTACAACACAACCAACGTTTCACTGTGCACACAATTTCCTTCCTTTCCGCGCATAATTCTTCCTACATTTTACTTATTTATCGTCTCATTATACATATTATTATGAGTCGGTGTACACAAGTAGAGGACCTGTTTCGGTTGTTTATGGATGCATGAATAGTTCGTGTATCACAAATTTGCATGATTTAAAGGGAGAGAATTCCACGATGAAAATAAAACTTTCGTTGAAATCAGTTTTTTTCCCAAAAGTCTGACAATATACTCTCTTTTTTGCTCTGTATTTTAGTCAAATCTGGAGAAATAAGCTTCGACAATATTACACAGCAGATTAAGTGTCCATTTTCAAACGATTTTATTTAAAAAAATTGTTTAGTATTTTAGATTTTTCAGAAAAAAAATTGAAACAAACTAAGTTCAAAGTAAACGTAACTATTATACTTTTATAAAATGAGGTTGTAGAACTATTAGATTTTTTTTTCATTGGAAAGATTTACTAACGTAACATCTGGAGAGCTGATTAATCGTGGTCTCCTATCGTTCGATTTAAAATCTATGAAAATTCACACTCAACGCCGCTCTTGCTATTTCGCATTAATAACCCTAACATCCGTCACACTGGAGTCATCTGCATTCTCTGCAACTTAACGAATTTCGGTCCGAAAGTTCTCATTTATTTCAGCTAAGGCGTTCAGAACTTTTTTCCCCATAAAATACGATCTCTTGTGAAACTTCGCGATAAAAGTTGATACAACGCTAAATTTCCCATTTTTTAATTTTTTTCGATATGTAAAATATTCGACAAAATAATTTACCGTACGGAGAAATTTCAATAATTAAAGTTTGCATAATTCATGAATCGTTGAATTTCAAATTATCATCGATTTCAATGAATAAACAATATTTAATGGAACATTAAAAATACTTCTCTCGTTATCATGTTGTCACTGTGTCTAATAATTGGATTTCGTAATTTCTCTGTGTATTAGAAAACAAACGTATATGATACGTACAATTAAAAAAGTATAGAAATTAAATTGGGTACTAAAATCATGAAACAGAATAATAATAAATCGCAGTGAGATAAAATAGAAATACTTAACTCGATGACAATTTGCCATAAATAGTAGGGGAAAAAATTGGAATATCTGACAAGACAAGAAATATATTTTGTGTGAATGCACCAAGGGTACAGTTGTGTCTATGGTTACGATGTGAATCCGTGTATGGTAAGCTACGAAGTCTTGTTCCAATATACGTACAGGTATTTATATGTACATACTATATTTTACTACTAGTAGCATCCAGTGCACGTTTACGTGGATTCTACCGTTCATTCTGTGGAATTGGTTTAATAATATGTTGTGAGTGATGGCGTGAATGTAGTGTGTTTGTCGAATCGTCTCGAGATTTGGAAAACGAGCGGATCATACAGAAGAACAGTTATTGATATCAGAGAGTGCGTGAGAATTTATTGCGAGATATAATAAGAGACCTTTGATCAGATTATCATTATTCCTTTTTACGTGTGTTTATAGTTATTATGAAATTATTGTTATAAAATATATTCCTATTGAACTTATTATCACGTGTTACATAACCACATTTGTGGATAATATAGAGTATCAGAATGCAGAAAAAAATGTAAGAAAATGGTATCTATATCGATTAAGAAGAAAAAAGGGAAAAATGATTGATATTCTGGACCTTGAAGAATTACGGAAGTTTTATGGGTAGATAGAGCTGTTCTTGCTTAATTACAAGAATTGTTAATTACCTATTTCTCGTCAATTATAATTTTCGTCGTTATCCTGTTACCTAAAGGATGAATAACTCTCTAGTTACAATTCCACCAGTTCAGATTCATTTTAAAAAGTTCAATTCAAGTTTCATTCAAATTTTGTGCGATATATTTTCATTGCGATTAAAACTTTTCGAAGCATTATTATAAAAATCGAAAAATATTACACATTAGGTTCAAATATAAACGAGAATATTTTTATTTAACTTGAAAAATAATGAACCTTCGATATCTAATTTTAATTTATAATTAAATTCGTAACGAGAATTATTGCAATGCAAGAGTGAACAAAATTCGTGTAAATAAACTGAAATAGGACAAATGGTTTCTATCAACTTTTTTCATTATTTTTATGTGCCCAATTCTGCCCCGAAATTATGCTCACATCTTTCGATACACGCTGCTCTATGTATATTCGAATAATAAAGCGAAACGAAGGGTCCAGTACCGTACATATATATATAAAAAAAAAAGTAGGTTTACGTTTTATAATATTTCGATCGCTTGTGTCGTTACAACAATGTATTACAACACAACCAACGTTTCACTGTGCACACAATTTCCTTCCTTTCCGCGCATAATTCTTCCTACATTTTACTTATTTATCGTCTCATTATACATATTATTATGAGTCGGTGTACACAAGTAGAGGACCTGTTTCGGTTGTTTATGGATGCATGAATAGTTCGTGTATCACAAATTTGCATGATTTAAAGGGAGAGAATTCCACGATGAAAATAAAACTTTCGTTGAAATCAGTTTTTTTCCCAAAAGTCTGACAATATACTCTCTTTTTTGCTCTGTATTTTAGTCAAATCTGGAGAAATAAGCTTCGACAATATTACACAGCAGATTAAGTGTCCATTTTCAAACGATTTTATTTAAAAAAATTGTTTAGTATTTTAGATTTTTCAGAAAAAAAATTGAAACAAACTAAGTTCAAAGTAAACGTAACTATTATACTTTTATAAAATGAGGTTGTAGAACTATTAGATTTTTTTTTCATTGGAAAGATTTACTAACGTAACATCTGGAGAGCTGATTAATCGTGGTCTCCTATCGTTCGATTTAAAATCTATGAAAATTCACACTCAACGCCGCTCTTGCTATTTCGCATTAATAACCCTAACATCCGTCACACTGGAGTCATCTGCATTCTCTGCAACTTAACGAATTTCGGTCCGAAAGTTCTCATTTATTTCAGCTAAGGCGTTCAGAACTTTTTTCCCCATAAAATACGATCTCTTGTGAAACTTCGCGATAAAAGTTGATACAACGCTAAATTTCCCATTTTTTAATTTTTTTCGATATGTAAAATATTCGACAAAATAATTTACCGTACGGAGAAATTTCAATAATTAAAGTTTGCATAATTCATGAATCGTTGAATTTCAAATTATCATCGATTTCAATGAATAAACAATATTTAATGGAACATTAAAAATACTTCTCTCGTTATCATGTTGTCACTGTGTCTAATAATTGGATTTCGTAATTTCTCTGTGTATTAGAAAACAAACGTATATGATACGTACAATTAAAAAAGTATAGAAATTAAATTGGGTACTAAAATCATGAAACAGAATAATAATAAATCGCAGTGAGATAAAATAGAAATACTTAACTCGATGACAATTTGCCATAAATAGTAGGGGAAAAAATTGGAATATCTGACAAGACAACTATTTGTGAAGATAAATAGAAATAAATAGAAATACTTGACACGGCGACTATTTGTATAAATTCAACTTTTGTTGCGAAAAAATTTGAAATCGACCTAAAGAAGAAACTCTTGAAAAATCACCATTAGGTAGTTAATTTTCCTGCCCTTCTCAGAGCGGGGGTGAGGGCACTGTCTAAGTATGGGAGGGGGTTTCTCGAAAGTTCGATGGGTCGCGGCATCGATTAAACTCTTACCGAAGATTAATGAATGAGCTTAATCCCTTGACACGTCCGATGGTGTTTCTCATTGGCTGGCCATTTATTCACGGTAATGTAATCGTAAATTCCTCCAGGTCGACTCTTAACTACAAGGACCGTTATACACATGTTTTAGCCGACCTTTCGAAAATACCGAGTTTATGACCTGGTCGGTTGGATCAAAGACGTCTTTCTTTGTATGGGTAGCGGGGGAACAGGAACTGGAATCTAAAAGGTAGGAAAATAGCATAAAGGAGCGGGGAGACTGCGATTAACCGCTTTCTATGAAACGTTAAACGCTCGGTCGCGCCTCGAATAGGGATACACGATCGTGTACGCGTGATTAACGCGAGCTTGAAACTTTCTATAATCGCATGAACGAACGTCCGTTCTTCTCTCCTGTACTACCTATCTGTGATCGAACGAGTTCGGTGATCAATTAACATCTACGAGGGAACCCTCGATTTCTCGTTGCTTTGTCCCGTTTTGTCCTTTGAATTCTGTAACGTGTGTAGATTTCAGATAACGAGCGGTGAATAGTAGAATAGTATCTGTCAGTAACAAGGGTAAAGAATGGTAGAATGGCATTTGTGAGTAACAAAGGGCAATGAATAGTAGTCCTTTGTGAATAGCGAGGATAATTAATAGTAGAACAGTATTTGTGAATAACAAGAATAATTAATAATAGAACAGTATTTCTGAGTAGCAAGGATAATGAATAGTGAAGTAGTGTTTGTGAATACTAAGGGTAACTAATAAAGAGAATAGTATTTCTGAGTAGCAAGAATAACGAATAGTAGAATTTGTGAATGACAAGTGTATGTGCGTCGCAGCGTCGACGGTTTGTTGGCGACGATTAAACGACGCGGAGGAACTTCACTCGTTGAAGTCCCAGTCGAAGGTGTGGAAAGTGGACTGTATTTGATTATTGAGTGATACGAAATATATTTTGTGTGAATGCACCAAGGGTACAGTTGTGTCTATGGTTGCGATGTGAATCCGTGTATGGTAAGCTACGAAGTGTCCGC
>NW_017100404.1:1765820-1771061 GCF_001263275.1 Habropoda laboriosa | reverse complement strand
ACACATGTTTTAGCCGACCTTTCGGAAATACCGAGTTTATGACCTGGTCGGTTATTAAGACGAACGAAACGAAATTCTAAAGCTATTGTGTAAAAACTCGAAATGATTAAAAATACCTTTACTATCGCGAAGGCACAAATTGCCGGTTATAGAAAAAATAAGACTCTGAAACTATTAACGAAAAATACACACGAAAATAAACTGTCTGTCACGTCCATGTCATAAACTAATCTTCGAGAATCTTTAATTACGGTGTTCCGTATCGGACGGAACAACAAGGATAACGAATGAAGAGGATAGTGTTTACGAATAATAAGTGCAACGAATAGTAGAGTAGTATTTGTTGTGGAATTGGTTTAATAATATGTTGTGAGTGATGGAGAATAGTATCTGTCAGTAACAAGGGTAAAGAATGGTAGAATGGCATTTGTGAGTAACAAAGGGCAATGAATAGTAGTCCTTTGTGAATAGCGAGGATAATTAATAGTAGAACAGTATTTGTGAATAACAAGAATAATTAATAATAGAACAGTATTTCTGAGTAGCAAGGATAATGAATAGTGAAGTAGTGTTTGTGAATACTAAGGGTAACGAATAAAGAGAATAGTATTTGTGAATAACAAGGATAATGAATAGTAGAATCGAATTTATGAATAACAAGGATAATGAATAGTAGAATAGTATTTGTGAATGATAAAGATAACGAGTGAAGAGAATAGTAGTTACGAATAATAAAGATAATGAATAGTAGAATAATATTTGTGAATAACGAGAATAGCATTTATGAATAGCAAGAATAACGAATAGTAGAATTTGTGAATGACAAGGATAACGAATGAAGAGGATAGTGTTTACGAATAATAAGTGCAACGAATAATAGAGTAGTATTTGTTGTGGAATTGGTTTAATAATATGTTGTGAGTGATGGCGTGAATGTAGTGTGTTTGTCGAATCGTCTCGAGATTTGGAAAACGAGCGGATCATACAGAAGAACAGTTATTGATATCAGAGAGTGCGTGAGAATTTATTGCGAGATATAATAAGAGACCTTTGATCAGATTATCATTATTCCTTTTTACGTGTGTTTATAGTTATTATGAAATTATTGTTATAAAATATATTCCTATTGAACTTATTATCACGTGTTACATAACCACATTTGTGGATAATATAGAGTATCAGAATGCAGAAAAAAATGTAAGAAAATGGTATCTATATCGATTAAGAAGAAAAAAGGGAAAAATGATTGATATTCTGGACCTTGAAGAATTACGGAAGTTTTATGGGTAGATAGAGCTGTTCTTGCTTAATTACAAGAATTGTTAATTACCTATTTCTCGTCAATTATAATTTTCGTCGTTATCCTGTTACCTAAAGGATGAATAACTCTCTAGTTACAATTCCACCAGTTCAGATTCATTTTAAAAAGTTCAATTCAAGTTTCATTCAAATTTTGTGCGATATATTTTCATTGCGATTAAAACTTTTCGAAGCATTATTATAAAAATCGAAAAATATTACACATTAGGTTCAAATATAAACGAGAATATTTTTATTTAACTTGAAAAATAATGAACCTTCGATATCTAATTTTAATTTATAATTAAATTCGTAACGAGAATTATTGCAATGCAAGAGTGAACAAAATTCGTGTAAATAAACTGAAATAGGACAAATGGTTTCTATCAACTTTTTTCATTATTTTTATGTGCCCAATTCTGCCCCGAAATTATGCTCACATCTTTCGATACACGCTGCTCTATGTATATTCGAATAATAAAGCGAAACGAAGGGTCCAGTACCGTACATATATATATAAAAAAAAAAGTAGGTTTACGTTTTATAATATTTCGATCGCTTGTGTCGTTACAACAATGTATTACAACACAACCAACGTTTCACTGTGCACACAATTTCCTTCCTTTCCGCGCATAATTCTTCCTACATTTTACTTATTTATCGTCTCATTATACATATTATTATGAGTCGGTGTACACAAGTAGAGGACCTGTTTCGGTTGTTTATGGATGCATGAATAGTTCGTGTATCACAAATTTGCATGATTTAAAGGGAGAGAATTCCACGATGAAAATAAAACTTTCGTTGAAATCAGTTTTTTTCCCAAAAGTCTGACAATATACTCTCTTTTTTGCTCTGTATTTTAGTCAAATCTGGAGAAATAAGCTTCGACAATATTACACAGCAGATTAAGTGTCCATTTTCAAACGATTTTATTTAAAAAAATTGTTTAGTATTTTAGATTTTTCAGAAAAAAAATTGAAACAAACTAAGTTCAAAGTAAACGTAACTATTATACTTTTATAAAATGAGGTTGTAGAACTATTAGATTTTTTTTTCATTGGAAAGATTTACTAACGTAACATCTGGAGAGCTGATTAATCGTGGTCTCCTATCGTTCGATTTAAAATCTATGAAAATTCACACTCAACGCCGCTCTTGCTATTTCGCATTAATAACCCTAACATCCGTCACACTGGAGTCATCTGCATTCTCTGCAACTTAACGAATTTCGGTCCGAAAGTTCTCATTTATTTCAGCTAAGGCGTTCAGAACTTTTTTCCCCATAAAATACGATCTCTTGTGAAACTTCGCGATAAAAGTTGATACAACGCTAAATTTCCCATTTTTTAATTTTTTTCGATATGTAAAATATTCGACAAAATAATTTACCGTACGGAGAAATTTCAATAATTAAAGTTTGCATAATTCATGAATCGTTGAATTTCAAATTATCATCGATTTCAATGAATAAACAATATTTAATGGAACATTAAAAATACTTCTCTCGTTATCATGTTGTCACTGTGTCTAATAATTGGATTTCGTAATTTCTCTGTGTATTAGAAAACAAACGTATATGATACGTACAATTAAAAAAGTATAGAAATTAAATTGGGTACTAAAATCATGAAACAGAATAATAATAAATCGCAGTGAGATAAAATAGAAATACTTAACTCGATGACAATTTGCCATAAATAGTAGGGGAAAAAATTGGAATATCTGACAAGACAACTATTTGTGAAGATAAATAGAAATAAATAGAAATACTTGACACGGCGACTATTTGTATAAATTTAACTTTTGTTGCGAAAAAATTTGAAATCGACCTAAAGAAGAAACTCTTGAAAAATCACCATTAGGTAATTAATCTCGAAGCGTTTTCCCTCAATGCCGTTCGACTGGAACTATTGTAGAAGACGTGAAAAATTGAAATGGAGGGGTAGAAGGGCGGTGAGGCCTCGTTTCTCTCTTTCAACAGCTACTATTTAGCCAAGGAACAAAAAGAAGGGATACAACAAAGCAAGTACTTCGAACTTTTCCTAATGGCTCGAGGTATCATCAGCAGCAAAGAGAATTTCGCTGAAACGTTCAGTTTCCTTTTAGAGGTTCGCAATTCAAACTGTTGCGATTGATGCCATCGAAGCGCGGACCTTCCAGGTCCAGGTGTTTGTGGAAATCCTGTTAAAGTCGGCGAGAAACGAGAAATTAAATAAAGGAAATCGTTCGAGAACGCAGATGCAGAAAGTTTGGCGGGAAAAAGTTTGTGCAGACGATCGTCGTGTGAAGGAAGTTTTAGTCCTTATAGTTTAGAAAAGTTTCTCACAGATTCGACGAGATCTCACGCGTACTTTTGACATTCGGATCATAGTGAAGAATAGCAATGGAATAAAATATTTGTCGCTGGTTCGAAATGCTTGAAAAATCATATTTCGCAATATTCGTGAAAGAAATTCATTGTTTTTTCTATAGGACAACATTTTAGAGCAATTTTTCGTCTTGCATGAATTACATTTTTTTTTTTTTTTTGAATTTCGATTAAATCTGAAAAGGTAGCAGCATATTCGACAATCTTAAATCAATGGTTCTGATGTATCGATAGCGTCTGAAACGTTGGTACTTTATCGAAGTTAAGAGAAGGATTAAGTGCGAAAAAGGAGATCAAGCAAAGGATAAAGGATTAAAGGATATCCTTGGCGAACCTCGGCGTTCTTTTCTTTACTCTATGTGCAACAGGCTTTAGTTCTTTTTCTAAGGCCAATTTTATATCTGGTTAGAGATCCTTCGTCTATTTCAATGTTAATTTTCACAATTTATAAAACCGTTATGTCGAGTTTGTAAATTATATCGAGATAATAACTTAACTAATATATTAAACAACAAATAATTTAATTTTAATTAGTACAGGGTTAATGTGCAATGTAGTTTCAAATTCTGCTTAAGAGAATCTAGTCTAATCAACAGCAATAACGTTTCGAATAAAAAAATAAAAACTAACGACAAATTTCTAAATAGTTTAAATTACTACATATCACAAACTCGAGTTATTTATTAAGAAATAGAAGAAAAAACTTGAATACAAATTAAATAAAAACAGAAAAATGAACGTTCGAATATTTGAAAATTTGAATATTAAATATTTGAGAAATTGAGAATTTGAATGCTTAAAAATTTGAGAATTTAAATACAAATTAAATGAAAACAGAAAAAATTGAAACAGTATTATCATTCATGCGTAAAAAAGAAACACATAAAATTGCGAAAAATATATCAGCTGTAATAACTATGAGCAATTTTTCCTTTTCGACGAGAGAAGAAAGCAAAATGGAAATACATTCAGAATGGAGTTTCATGCTTACGAACGAAACAAGCGGAACAAATCACGAAAGTTTTCGTAGCTAGAATACACGTCGTTATTCAAGAGTCTTGCAAGTGACGGAAAGCCGGCGATCGAGCTATGAATAATGTATAACGACTGTAAACGGCAATGACGAATTCGTATTCGATACGTTCTCCTGGCCACGCGAGCTGAAGTGGATTAACAACCGAACAAGGTATTTAGAGATAGCTCGAACTGAGGTAGACTAATTGTAAGAGGGATCGAGGTTACGATAGTTTGACGGGGGTTAGATTGTGGCGTGTGTCACAAACAAGAATTAACCTCAACCATTACTGCCTTTGTGTTGACCAAGATCGATGCTTGATGAACTGTATGTACCCATAATCTCGGATTATCATTCGGTTTAACCAGAAAATTGCAACCACTGTAGAGTGCTGTCGATAACATCGTTACCTTTCGATCACGGTGTCTGTTAACGTTGCAAAATCTACGTTTGCAGAGTTTAGTATGTGACGCGTGTGGCAGACGGTGGATGTTCAACCACGAGCGCAAAATCTTTTGTTTCGGCGTTTAAAAATTTCTTAAAATTCTCTTCAAAT
>NW_017100404.1:1743592-1765691 GCF_001263275.1 Habropoda laboriosa | reverse complement strand
GCGCCAAAAACAGCGGAGCGCGAGAAAATATTCAAACCGCCTATAGGCGTCAAGGTCGCAGCGCGAGAAAATATTCAAACCGCCTATAGGCGCTAAGGGCGCGGCGCGGGCAAATTTTCAAACCGCCTACAGGCGTTGACAGCAGTGAAAGGGTTAAGTCAATTACAATAGGAAATAGGAAATGTTGAAAGTAACATTTTCACTTGTTATTACACTTTTGAAACAGTGGAGATATTTGAAGTGGACAGAGTTAGTGGAACACCGTGTATAATAAAACCATGTCACTTGTGTTCCGAATAGCAATTCTCTTCAGAAGTGAAGTAAATGGACAAGTTGAGACGTAATCGTCGAAATGTCAATAGATTCGCGAATTTCATCGAACATTCGAAATGACAGATCTGAGAGAGTTGCAAAACTACGCGAGTGTTCAATAGTTATTTTCGTACGCCTGCTGGTTGGGATATTGACGTTGTCTCTTTTGGAACGAACAGCTATTCGTTTATACGTCAGATGTCTCAACGATCAGATAACTGGACAAAAATAAATGTCACCTACAAATCTATACAATAAATTCTCTACAAGTGTCAGTCAGTTGGATTCTACAAGTGTCAGTATAGATGGTCCTACGCCTAGTTCTCGTCATTGCTGCGCCTGTTATCTCGCTCGCTGTCAGTCAAGCGTGTAACGCTACACCACTCGGTTTCTTTTACGAGATTTCACGGCTCGACAATTCATAATAGAAAAATATAATTTCTTTAATTTTACTTTTTTTCATCTAAAATTTTTTTTAATATGTTGATGAGATTTTTCTGATGAAAATGATATCAAACACGATATAATTTGAACATTTACTTATTAACACGTTCACTGTCCGGCTCGAAAACGTAGTCCCTGACTCTACAAGTGTCAGGTTTAGGTTCCTTGCGGACTGACACTTGTGGAGAATTTACTGTACTTCTGTAAGAACTTCTTGAAAGCTGTTTATACTGCAGATAATGAGTTATTTATGTTTTCAATAGAAAAGAATGTCAATGTCTTCCGTAAACTCTCTAAAATCACAAATGTAAATACACGTACATACATGATATTAAATTTTTCATCGCGTTAATTTGGAAATATTTTAGGTACACCATTTTTGATCCACATAATGCAACAAACAACAATAAATTGACTTAACGTGACATTTTAAGTAACCATTTCGATTAAAAGAAAAAAACAATTTGTTACACGTGAAGTATTGGTAAAAAATAATATGTAAAAACAAGATATATAATAATAGTAATAATTGCAATGCTGTTGTATTAATATGCAATACTGAATTTTACGAACTTAAGTAAATCTAGAAAATGTTAAAACCATACAAATTTTTTTCTGATATATTTTTCCTTTTATGACATTATTTTATCTCTGAACAAAATGAAAGAAGCCTCTTTATTGCGAATACTTAAAAAGGTTTCTTGCAAGAGAGCCTTTAAAGACTTCGTAGGAATAAAAAATATTTAATTACAAATTTGTAATTTTCAGATTTTCAAATACAATTTACAATCTAACTTTGTATTATAGCTTCATCTGTGAAATTAATAAAAAATAATTGTTCATTCTCAACGCAAAACTGCAACGCGTGATAAAATTTCTAATATAAAAAGAATACCTAAAGCCACAATGTACGAAGAAGTATAATTTTCTATCACGGAGAGATTTTTATATTTACGCGACCTATTCCTCGATAACTATAAATGTCAGCCTGACCGAACCCTTTCTTCTTGCAAACATAACGTTGACTTATCCGTTCCCTTTTACGATGCATCGTACTCCATATGACACTTTAATACTGCTTCACGTAGCACTGTAATTTTTCTACCTTTATGTCTGCTTTTTATGAATTTTTTTATTTCCTCAAAACTGTCGTACTGATACGTGTATGCGTATACACGTATGTATATGATTATTATTCGCAATGTTATCAATTTCGTACCTGTAATAAAATTTAATACGAAAATGTAGATAAAGTGTAATATTCGATTTTTTATTGCGTTAATTTAGAAATATTTTAGGTGTACCATTTATGCAACAAATATTTCAAGTAACCATTTCCATGAAAATTATTATTGAAGAGAATTAATATTCCATTAGTTTATTTCACGCGAAGTGTGTGCGTGAAATATTTAAAAATTAATTAAAAAAGAGTACTTTGAGACTCTTATATGTACGTTATCTCTAATAAAAACATTTTTGATGGACAAATTTATTTGACGATACCTTAAAAAATTTCAAACACGAGAATTGCTATATAGTATACAAAAAAAAAACAACGTTTTTAACGATCTTATGGGGTTCCAAGCAGCTGCAGAGGTTTAGCCGTGTCAGTGAAAGCTGGTGATAAACGATCCTTGTAATTTACATACCTAAATAGGAGATTCTTCGTGAAAGACACAGCTTCTGTGGACAATAGCTTACCGCGTGGTCATTAATTCGAGCAAATGGCTCGAAATTAATTCGTACAATCAACCAGTAGCGGATTAATCGCAACAATTTCTCTCTGGTATCGAATTTTCGATTTTGTAAACCCAAGTATTTCGTTGGAAACAGAGAGAGAGAGAGAAAGAAACAGTGACGGAGGAAAAAAGGATATAACGAATTTTCCATCAATCTGTAAACCGAACAGTGTTTCGTTCGAAATAGAGAAAATGTGAAGAAAAGATACAAACGAAAAACGGAAGAAACGTATTCTGTCGTTGACGTTTCATTAAAAAGTTTCTATACTACAGCTGCGTGTCAAAGAGTTTGCTATGCGTTGTTAATATAGTTCAGAGTTGGGTGAAAACGCCTGTGTTCTCCACTACGCACCGAAAAATTTCGTACAATTTTCATTTCTGCGTGCACGGCGCGGCGACGCGCGACAGCTAATTTAACTGCCATTTATTTCTGATTTTAACATTGAGCGGAATTACACGGCGCTATATTCGTATCCAATATCGGCATAATACCGGGGATAGTATTGTACGAATTCTGCGATGAATAATTCCCTGTATTTATTCTGCTCCTGTTGCCTGGAAAAATACACAATTTTGTAATTTTACGTGGCTGTAAATAGAAACACGGGAAAGTATCGTTTTGTTGCGCTGGATTCGTTTAAGCCAATGCAACGTGTACCTGTTACTACTTGTAAAAGTGAAATCTGGGAAATTTGAGTATTTAAGTATTTGAGAATTTAAATATTTGGAAATTTGGATATTTGAATGTTTGACAATTTGAGTATTTAAATATTTGAGAGTTTGGAAGTGTAAATATTTCAAAATTTGAGAATTTAAATATTTGGAAATTTGGATATTTGAATGTTTGACAATTTGAGTATTTAAATATTTGAGAGTTTGGAAGTGTAAATATTTCAAAATTTCAGAAGTTAAATATTTGGAAATTTGGATATTTCAATGTTTGACAATTTGAGTATTAAATATTTGAGAAATTGAAAATGTGGATATTTCAAAATTTGAGAATTTGAATGCTTGAAAATTTGAGTATTTGTATATTTGAAAATTTGAGAAATTAAATATTTGAAAATTTGGACATGTCAGTGTTTGAAAATTTGAAAAATTCGTATATTCTCAATATTAAACAGTATCCTACAAAATAAGAGCTTCACAAGCCCATATCACACGTAACGACACATTAATTCCCTTTCTGATTGCCAATTTATTACTACGATATCATGTCGTGGATGATGAGAACGAACAGATGAAACAATATCTGACGTTGGTCAAGTCGCGTCATTTCTAATTGCTTCAATTGCAAACATTGTTGGCCCTGTAGGAAGTTAATCCATTCCCTGCGACGAAAGCGGAGGAAATAGAGCTTGATGATAATACAGTCCTACGTCAAAGGTTCTGCGGCTATTACAAAGGAATCTTCACGGTCGTGTTCAGCCTCTAACGACACGAGGGTACCAAAGTATCGATCCCCTTCCATCCAGTATAACACTAACGTGATATCAATAACACCGCAGTGAGAAAGCTATTTTAGAACGACAAGACGAGAGACAGAGAGGGGAGAGGGCAAAGAGGCGAGTTGCTATTTACATCGTTCAATAACTAGAATTGAAACCTAACCAACGAACAAATGATCTGTTGGTGTATGTAAACAATTTTTTTTAAACGTGTGATATTTGACATTTTAAATTTTTGTGTTTACCGAACGAATAAAAATTCTTGTATATTAAACGAATAACGTAACATTGCGCAATATGTGTTTTCCTATTTTCCTGTATATACTGAGAATTACAGTAGATACAAAGTTGTTAGAATGTAAATTAAAAGCATATTTTTAGACAAGCAGATCAAAATTTTTGAGAATAAAAGTACTGCAGAATATTTGTTTTCTCTCAAAGTGAGCTTTTAACAATTTCATTGCACAGTTCCGTAGAGCATGAAATCCAATTAACTTTCGCTCTAACATTTTTTTATATCTACTATGATTTTCAAGATCTACAATATAGAAAAACACGCGTTAATCTTCAACCCCTTAACACTCATGTGCAATTTTTCAAATTATTTTCTTTCACTTTCCATACCACGTTATCCTTTCTATTATAGAGAAGGCGTAAGTTACATCGTTGTAAATGATGTGATAAAAAACTTACCTCTATACTTACAGAAAATAATCAAAAAGGAAAAGTTGACAAGGGCGTAAAAGATACTTTCACCCTGAAGAATAAAAACAAATAGCAAAAAAAACAAATCGGTGCCCGAGAAATTCGAAACATTTAGGAACAAGTGGAAATTTTCGTGTTGCAAATGTTCCCTTATCGCCAGTCCCTTTTCGCTCGCAGCGTAACAACATTAACTGAGAAACGATTGTAACAATCGCAGCTGGAATTGATCGATTAGCAAGCCGGCGATGCGTAACAAGCGCGTGGAAAAATCGGGCGGGAAAGGCTAGGAAATGAACGGGGGACCCGATGATCCGATTCCCAATTCAATTGGCCCGGTTTACGTTCGTGGATCGCTTCAATCAAACCGAAATACGGACGCGCGTATCCACCGGACAGGATCGATGCGAGCTTGTCACGAAATCGCATTAACGTCCGCGATTTCTCATCTCGAATGTATCGTTAATACTAACGACGGCCCGGCTGATTCAGCGACACGATCATTAGCAGGCCTGGCCTCGATTACACGCTATCTAACTCGCGTTGTTAACCTAACCATTTAGCATTCCAATGGCGGGAAAAGGGAGCTGACCTGATCTCTTGTATCGCGTGTTATAATTCCGCGCGTGATTATTTGGGGGAAAAGGGCGCAGTCGAGTTTCATTCAAGCATCGTTATTTTTTTTTTTATTTTTTTTTTTTGGATCGAGTTTTAACGTCGCGTCAACTGCACACACGTGGTTATTGATGACGATGACTCGGGGTGAATGTATTACGGGCAATTAGATTTCGTTTATTTGTAATTTGTGTAATTGTAAGGTAAATTTTTTGAAACTTCCCTAACGGAGGATCGTTCTGAATTCCAAATTGAAGAAACTTTGAATGAAAAGTCATTTTTCTATATTTTTTGTAACTGCCCTACGTATATGGAGGATCGTTCTGAATTCGAAATTAAAGAAACTCTGAATGAAAATCTTAGCGATCATCAGCTGAAAGTCAATGTTCTGTAATTGTTATAGTATCTGGGTTACCTCGCTGGGAAATTCGGAAGTTTTCACTGATTTCGTTTGTTAAATAAATTTTGACGAGAATGTAAATGCAGCTAACTGATGTTAGTTAGAATAATTAATTGCAATAACTGTTACCTTGATATTAATAACGATACTGTTAAATGCGATAATATTTGGTTATAAATGCAACTCCAACTACTACTCAGAGTTTCACTGTTAGTATAAATTTCGAATTTGAATTGTGGGCTTAGAACTGTTCTCGTTGATTGTTTCAAAGTAGAATTGATGAAAAATATGGAAATCGTGAGTTTTCGTAGGAATTATTATCAATAAAAAGTTCTTCGTTGTACTTACCTCTTCAGAGACACTCGCACATGTGTACGTTTAATTTTTCCGAAAATTCCAATAATTCTGATACAGAAAATCAAGGAAAGCAGTTTAATTGCTATCGATTGAACTACATAAAAAACCAGATCATTTTCTTCTAACTTCAAAAAAATCGTCCTTCAAGAAACTAGTATGAACTAGAACAGTCACACAACACCTCTTTGAAAATAATAATAATAATCGCAATATCTGAGAGTAGTTACACAATGTGATACGAGAAAATTGTTATACGTAATTCAAAGAATTTCAAAGTGTGAATAAGATGGAAGAAAAATTGTTTCACGTGTCCCAACCTGTATTTTATTTCATGTATGCAATTTTTCAAAATCCAAATATGTAGACCAAGAGTAAAGAAACATTATCAGCAGCGAAAACAACAACACTAACGATAGAAAGGCAGAAAAATGACGGAATATTCTTGGTGAAAAAAGCAACGTGGAAGTAGCTATAAGTTCGCCACGGTTTTTCACTTGGACGGCGAAAGCGTTAACGTGTGAATTTGCAAACTATTTCGTAACTTCCCAGCAATGCCCGGGAGCGAAGCTTGGTTTAATTACGCCGTTGAAATATCACGTCCGGGTTTTGCCTGCGTGGCCAAGCGCCACACTTCCATTCGAAGGCATTTACACAACGAACTTATTCGACTTGTTGTTACTAATTACGAAACGACGATGTCAGTTTTATAGAGTTTCCTTGTATCCTTCATCGCGAGATGTTTCGGAATTCTCCGAAATATTCGCGGCGCGGCGGGAAAAGTGGTTTAAAACGAGATAAGTGAACGATGGAAGTTACCACGGCCAAGTTTCTCTTTCTTCTTATAATCGCTCTCCTTTCAGCTTCGCAGACGAAGAAATTACTTAATCGTCTTCTAAGGTTAAACGAAACTAATTGCGTGGCAGTCGAAAGATAAATCGAAGAATACTTCAAGAGAGACAAATTTAACTATTGTACGTTAGTATTTTTTTAATTATTTGTATAATATTGTATATTTCTTTCAAATAATTTTACTTGCAAATTTCTCACCCTTAAATTTGCAAATCCTCAAAATCGTTAAAATCGATGCACGTTCCTCAAGACGCTAAAAATTTCGCAGATATTCACATAAATTACCCTCCATAATCGCGATTAATCAAAATTCGCCTCTTTCTGTTGATAAATGAAAATTTCCATTTCTTACTTTTCTCGAAAATATCTAATAAAGTATATTCGTTAGAAGTGACGATACTCGCTACTTTACGTTAAACAGTCCAATTATCATAATAATCATACACCGAAACCTCCATTTTTTTTTCTCGAGGCAAACGCGAAGTTTCATACTCCAGCAGAGCATGAATCAACCGTAGCTCCATTGGAACTAAGCACCGTGAGAAAAATTTCCGTTTAAATAACTATCGTACAGCTAAGCAAACGAGATAGCTTGCGACGAACGAAAAAACGCCTACGCATCGAGCTACAGAAGAGCTCGCTGTATTACCGGTCCCCGCTGGCCGAAGGCGTTGCAGCCAGTGGACAAATCGCTGCAAATAATTTGCGGATAGCATCTAAAGGCAAATTGCAGAGAAAAGTGCTAGTCCTTTATCGTAGGAGTTAGCAGGACTCTCGCGAGGGACATTACCGCGCTCATATTATGTACACCTGCACGCTCAGCAACGCAAACTGCAGCTTTTTTCCCCCTCTGATAGCGAGCCACGAGTGCTCTAGTCTCCCTGAATGCTTCGGTGTAAGCAGATGCTGCTGGGATAAAAAATAAACCTTTCACGGAGGTTTGCATATATGTATATACCTTGTTGCACAGAATTGTTCGTTTTCTGTGGATTTTTTCTCTTTTAATTCCAACTACTTATGTGGACGCGAGGTTTTTCTTCTCGGCGTAACGACCGTGTTGGCGAGACCTTAACTGCGGACCACGCTCGTTTCAGAGATAAGTTTGAATTTTGATTTTGAGAATTTTCGAAAGTTACAGTAGGAAAGAGAAAATTTCACTGTATCGCATTGAAACTGAAGAAACGCGAGTATTTTTTCTGCAAATACTCAAAACTGTGAAATTCGAAGCATATTTTTTTAGCGTCACGTACGTTTATAGACTAACGCTAATAATTTCGCAAATATTCATAATCACATAATCGCACGCTATTTCCAAAAATTGAAAAAAATCCTTATTTCTTATATAGCAAATAAATGAATATTATTAAGTAAAATAGTTACATTGGATTTATTTTTAATAAATAAAATTGCCAAGTAGTTTCAGAGACTACACATCTGTGGCATTGTTTTAAAGACAGAAGTCTGTAGTAGTTAAGGATTGAAAATGCTAATGAAAAAACACGAGAAAAATAATATCACAAATGAACCATCGATCGTCACGTATAAGCATACTCTTTATTATTGCGGTTAGTACATGCGATCTGTACGCATTCATAGTGACCTACCACAGAATCGTTGGCTGCGTCCGTGCTCGACGATCATTGTGTGGCCGAGCACGTTTAGAAATGTCCGCATAGGCAACGAGTTGCGCAGTAATGCTCTGGATCATGCGATAATGAAGTTCTTATACCGACAGGTAACATTTCTACCATTTTCGCACGTTTCACTGATGTATGTAGATTATAATCGCGCAAAAAGTAGGATTATTTTGAAAAAATAATTTAATCGTAGGTAACATTACCGGTACAATGAGATAATTCTCTTTGGAATATCAATACAGAGCTGTCTGAAGATACGAGGGTTATTTAATAAGGAAAGAGACTGAATAAATCATATCAAGAGTGTATCTTTGTTCTAGCAATCATCTTCCTAAATAGATTAGATATCAGAAGGTAGCACGAGTACTTTGTATTACTTTTTGTTTCAGGTCGTTTTTTATCTGATCTTATGTGTAACATTATGATCGAATAAAAAGTACTTTTCTGTTTCATATCGTTCTCGAAAAAAATACTTTTCTGCTTTACGTCGTTTTTTCTCGTAAAAAAAAAAAAAGAAATACTATTTTTCACTGTGTTCATAAATATTAAAACGCCCATTATACTCGTACACAAACTATTATATGATTTAATATTACGAATCAGTAAAAATATTCCAGACTGAATCATATCTTTTGAGTCTTAATAATTTTCCAATGCCTGCTTAGATTTATTTCACGGTCAGCAAGTATCCTAATTCCTACTACATTTAACGAAAAAGATTTTCAAAGCTGATACCAGAAATAAATTCAGAAAAAACTTAATTCCCCGTTGAAGCAGTTCAACGATCAACAAACAACCATTGAAACCATGAAAGGATTAAGAAAACAGCTTTCCTAGCAAAAATATACACTTTGCTTGTTCAAATGACGAGGTCCTATTCTCATCGCTGGAACCGCAAGGTATCCAGCTTCCCTTGCATTTCCTTGGATTAATTCAAGGATTGCATCGAACTACCTTCAAACACATGCACGAAGACACTCTAGTCAACTAAGGTAGCGTTTGCCTAAGTGTGTCCAGGCGTAGAAGATTCTGGAGGCACTTAGCAGATTCAGGACTTTTCAAGCGTAGTAGGTCGCTGGCCAGCGTTTACTGGGAGTTTTCTACGAAAGTGCTGACTCGTGTCGCATATGTTTAAATATATCGATTAAGAGGAGTAAAAATTCTTACATATATCACGAGTTTAATACAAAAATCTAAGTTATAAATTTTGCCTCCTCTCGTTGAACTAAATCAATCTTCTCTTATCAAATTATTTCTATTTCAAGAGTAGCATAAGATTCTCACGTTTATTCGCAATGAGAGTTTCCTCCAAAGCTTTCTTCACAATTAATAATCTTATTTTCCTGCATTTTTCAAATTTTAAAAAGCTTGTAGATATCACCTGGCAAATGTAACGTTTTGATTTATTTCGACGAATGTTCGCATCGATATTTCTATTACAGTTATCTTCAATGTTTCGCGAAAGGTGTAATATTCCACGAAACCGATGCTCGTTAAGAAATTGCCGTTACTTTTCCATACAGCAATGATCTTCCTGAAACTCGGCGTACTTATCTCACAGAAATATACCCATTTTCAGAAACTGGTTCCTTTATTCGACTCTAGACAGCAATCCTACAGAAACTGTCTTCGTGCAAAATGTCTTACAGCAGAACACTTGCCTACGTGAATTTTCTCGCTCACCCTTCAAAGTGTCACACTAAAAACTCTCACTACGAAAACGAACTGCGCAAGTGTTACAGAGACGTTCTCTTAGAATGGCTAACGGAGACACGTCCTAACCAAGCACATCCGCTTTTCACTTGCATACTTTAGTCTCTTCCTTTGTAACGATCGCGTGAAAATAAAAAACTCTCGTGCTCCGATCCTCGCGAAAGATGTATCGAAAGTTCTTAACTGTGGCTGGTGAAACTTTCGAAATATAGATTTCGGAGAATTTCTTATTACTTCAGGAATCATTTTACTCTGCGGATAGAACTGCGAGATATTTTCCTGTATTTTTCGTGTCGCTGATTCCTAACGTCTAGCGATAATTAAATTGAAAATTTGAACAATGGAATCGATAATTTCTTCACTTTTGTCAATAATTCTGAAAGATACTTATTGATAAGAATATTTGAAAAAAAGTTAGATTACCTAGTTTTTAAGTGACATATGTTACTATTGGTGTTGATATCTAATTTTATTTACAAATTTTTTTTACAAGTGAAAAATGGTACCTTTTCTGTTGAATTGCTGGATTTTGTTTGAGACTTTGTAACACAAAGGCACTATAACAACTATCGTCGGAGATTAATTAGCAAAAACATTGAAAATGGCACTAAATGGCACATTCTGAATGAAAATAAGTAAGAATAGAGATTAATTCTATCGAATCTAGAATTTATTACATATCGACCTACTCAAAATTTCGACAAATTTCTGTGAATCAAGAAAATGTCAAAAGCAGAGGGCTGTGATCGAACATTGCCGGTGGTTCTGTTTTACATCGACGATTTTCACGATATATTGCTCGTCAATCACGCTTAATTTAGTACTCATTGTACATGCAAATTGAATAATTGTCATCGATGAAAACAACCAACCTTTTTATCTTTGTATAAAGAGCTATCTACAGTAAATTCTCTACTCGATCATTCCTCTTTAATTGATCATTTATTTAATTTACTTTTTCACAAATTCCAACGATACTACGTTTTACCAATCAAAAATAAATTTCACAGATACACCATTTTACAAAAATGAAAAATAAAAATTCACAGATTTACCCACTATATATACATACAAAGTTACTGCCAAAAATTGCAAAAGAGTGTTCGTCGAAGATTAAAAGGATTCAGAATGCATCGTACACGGGGATTACTGTTCCATGAATTTTTCATCTGAAAGAATAAAAATCCACGCATCCGCCTATTGTAATAAACCCGTACACCCTTTACGCTCTTACACGTAATGTCGTATAGAGAGGAATCATGAGCGCTATGCATGCTCGCCGTACAATGGCGTATATTTTTCTTCTTTTTTCTTTTTCAGAGGAATCGTTGAGCAAGAAATATCTCTGTACAAATGCAACGGCGGACAAAATTCTGAAAACTTATGGACTGGTGAGTTCGAAATAGGAACATCGCCTTTCAGCGTGATCGAATATTTTCGAAAAGTAAGCTTGAAAGGTATGTGAAAAACGACGAACACTTTAAATTTAGACGAGTATCGACTCGAGAGTTAGAAGGTCGAACGTTGCTAATTTTTAAATGTGAATTATTACGCTCTTTTTACAAAATATTTTGTCGTTATTTCAACGATGAAAAGCATACACGAATTTCGCATTCACATATGTATTTCTTCCATTCTTTGTTTTTGTACAATTGAAATAGAGTACAATGGTGATATTAAAGCTTGTTCAATTTAACTGAGCTGAACGTTTAATTTTGTTGAAGCACGATATTACTGTTGGAAATTTAAAAAAAGAAGGTGAATTTAGTAAGAAATCTTTTGTGCCAATGTTGATAATTAAGGGGAATTTTAATGTTTGCTAATATTTTGCTAGAAATTAAATGGTACCAAATAAAGTCAACTTTAATTTGTGCTTTAAAATAGTATATTATTTAATTATTTCCACGACGTTCGTTAATATGCATGAATGAATTTATCTGTGAAAATAAATATAGATACAAATATTGCTTAAAATTCTTTGCTATACGTTTCTTCGTTATTGTATCCCATCAATTTATGTCAGAAAAGCGTAAAACTTTGTCGGGAAAGTTTTGCTGTATCTCGAACAGTGTTCAAGATAACATCAGGGGAACAAAGCTTTGGGGATGTAATTCCATCGTATTGGCTTTTATCCAAAATCATTGTACGAGATAAGCCGCGCAAACTCCAAGTACTACTTTTTCCTTGAAAATGAGCTTTGAAAAAGAAATTCTATCTAAATCACTGTATGCAAATTAATGTTTTTAATCAAATATATACGTGGGAATAAGGCCATTGACAAATTTATGTTCATTTATAAATTCTGTATTATAATAAAATAGGGTAAATGAAATTTAATTCAACGAAATGTACAGGATTTCAAATTTTAATTTATAAAATAAAACACGTGTGATTATTCTTGAAGCCATAAAGAGAAACATTATTCCAGGATTGCAAGAAACGAGAAATCCGTTTTATTCCGTTCTCTTAATAAATAATCTCATTTCTGATAATTAAAATCTAACTATTTTGTATATAAATTATTTAAAACTCAATTCCACCTTTCCCGAAGCAACCTATTCGATGCTTATCGAATGGCAAGATAACCCATTGTGTTTATATAGCACAATAGCTTCGGCATTTAAACAATCCAGTCGCTTCAACGAAAACAAAAAATTGTTTGCTTTTAAATATTAGTGGCTCGTGTTTATAAGGACTTCGTTCCTCGATTTAGCGAGCACTATTTACCGTTAAACTTTAAAACCTGCTTTTACCATTCTATGTAAACAATGTGAATGTGTATCTTTAAAAATATCAATATTTCGAGCTATATATTTCTTAGCCTTATTTATTTACCCTTCTGAAACCTTTTTTTCTTTACAATGCTGTATAAACAACGTGAAGAAGCCTTGTTTATAAATTTGAAAATATTAATTCTTGGACCTATGTTCGTTAAAACTTCTTCTTTCATTTATCCAGTACTATTTACCCTCAAATTTCTGAATTTTTATTTTACCACCGTAGAGAAACGTTTTATCTTTTCCATAACTTTAAAAATATTAATTTTTAGCTAGTACTGACTCCTCTTTTATTTACCACCCTACATAAACCATCTGAAAAAGTCAAACATTTCATCCTTTCGCAGGAGATAAACAGTAAACGTGTTAACCCTTTGAGAACGATAGACTCATATATGCGTTCACATAACATTAACCAATAACTCGCATACTTTCAAGCAGTAAAGATAGTTGGCTTTGTCATAAACTCATATACTTACATTTAAGACAAATAGAATTTTTCTTGTTTAATTTTATTAGCAATCAGAATGCATTTCTATGAGTTAATTTGCTGACTTGGGTACTGTTTCCAGCACCTCTTGTAGCTACTTGCCGATTGATAAGTCCTCCTTAGCCATCAATTAACAACTTAACACTTATTAACAAAGGTTATCGACCTCTAAAATCGATGGATCTAACAATCAGTCCCTCGTTTTTCTTTAGTTAGTTTTTGGTAAAATTCCTATTTTACATTCACTTGTTACTAAATGCAGAGTAACATCTCTGTTACGATCCGTATCACGCTATTTCCGCGCAATAGCCAAAACCGGCCCAGTAGTGGCAACGAATCCCAACTATGAGAGTTAAAAACAGTGTTAAAAAAGAAATTGAAATAGTGACCTAGTTACACGTTCGCACAACAATCAGTATCTCAATACAATGTATAATCCATCGTCGTCAAAGGGTTAAACAGACAAAGCTATCTCCACTTCCTTCTGTCCCCAAGAAGGAAAGGAAAGAAATTCGAAGCAAGTGAGGCAACATTTCGAAAACACGTCACTCACCTGACTGGGCCGCGTGAGCAGGTGCAGCTGGTGCAGGAGGCACCAAACCAGCGATACTGTAGAGCGTCTGCCCGCTGCCATACTTGAGGCCGCCGCAGTGGCAAGGTGTCGTGGGGGTGGGAAGGCCCTCGTTGCCCCTGATGGCGGGGCCGACCACCGAGATCTCGTCGAGCTCGTGACCGCTATCGTAATGGCACAATCTGGTCGCGCTGGTGCTTGCTCCGCCGCCTCCGCCGCCGCTGCCTTCCCCGCCTCCAGCATCCCCGCGACCACCTCCGCTGCCCCTGCCACCCCCGCTGCGGCCACGAAGCGACTGGACCAGCCGCTTGGCGCCTGAAGACATTCCACGGAGGTGATCCAGCCTTCCGGTCTCTTCTCCTTCCTGCCTTCGCCGAACCCACCCGTCTACAAGCTCGGGGATATCCACCTATGGTTTTTAATTAACGCGCATTAGATGAGAGACGACGGTGCCGATGTTGCGATAGAAAGTGTGATTGAAGAGGAGTATCTCTGGTCGATTGATCGTGTTAGACTTGGGGGGGGTGTGAAGAATGATTGAAGGGTGTTTTGTGAAATGGTAGGTCAAGAGGTGGGGTTAAGAGAGAGAGTTAGGTTGTTGGGGAATATTGTGTTGCGTTCTGTGTTTCATTTTTTTTTCTTTTTTATTCAACTGTGTGTATTTACGATCTGTTTGTTGGCGTATTTTTAAGGGTCGTCGAAGGCAATTAGCAGGAGGTTAGTTTGCTTTCGGACGATTTATGGTGGGGACTTGGGCTGAGTGTGGCCAGAGAGAATGTTTGGGGTAGGAGACAAGCTACGTATGTAGATGACCAACGATTCCTAGTGACTCGAAGTCATGTGGCTGTTGGGAAATTTAGAAGTAGGCAGGAGAAAGTTTAGGGATGGCAAGCAGACCGACGTTGCATTGCTTTAAAAAATAAGGACATTGTTCGTAAAGGAGAGTAAGAGTTCTGGTAAGAGGACTGTGAAGAACAGGACTCAGCACAGAGCAAATCGTCTAGTATTTCGGGTAATAAGTAAGTGTGTTTTGTGGAGATTTGACGTGAGAAGAGACATCATCCAGCGATGATACTCTTGAATTTGAATTTATGATGGATATTTTTTTGAATAAAGTTGGTATATATTTCTATAATCGTGTGAATCTTGTGACTATGTAAACTAATCGTGATATAAATAATTTTGTCTTTGTACTAAAGAAGATCGTGCACCTTAACACTTTCGTGATTGAATTATATTTTTTAAGAATTTGTTATTTATCTATCTATCATTAGGTCTGTAAAATAAGAAAAACAGCTGAAATATTGAAGTTTCTTGAATACTGAAGTACTTATGTTACTGCATTTATGTGAGTGATTAATATGTTTCATTTAACAGCTTCCTATTTGAACAAAGGTGTAATTTTATATTTGAAATGAAATCGATTACTATGGTACCTTTCATATTGCGCGTACGTTATGAGTTTGTAATTGTCGTTAAATTGCTTTACTCGCTACTAATTTCATAACGCGATCACTGATGTATACGCGCCAATTACACATTTCAACGTTGAAATTCATTTTAATATCAATCATCGTAATTTATATTTCTATATCCAAAATTTTACTGAGTTCGCGTGTAATTTCATTTTTATCAACGACACTCTGTATTTACGCTCTACTATATATCTCACGGCATAGCCATATTGGGTATTAACTAAAATTTATTCCTGAAATTAATCACAGGTTCAACAGGGAACGAAATTGCAAGAAAATGTTAGCTTATTTGTACGAAACGGTAATTAAAATATATTTCGTAGAGCATGTAGGTTTAATCAGTAGCATAAATAATTGAAAGAAATAAGAATAGAATATCAATTCATAATAATTTTCTAATTATTCATAATTTAAGTATGTCACTGAAAGGATTCAAAGTTAACATTAAAGTATGACGATCTGTACTAAAAAGTCGTATTACCTAACCTAACCACGTTAATATTTTAAAATATATCTTAGATTGATCGTAGAGTACAACAGTATCGTCTCAAGAACATTAGATCTTTTCAGCGTAAAGAACTAATGAACTCTTGAAGCACTAATGAATTCCACTCTAAACTTTGGGAGTCAGCAAATAAAAAAAGGTGTGAAATATTTTTTCGAAAAGTGCACTGTACGTAAGTTTCGTCAAAATCAGTGATCTTTACTTGGAGACTCAACATTGTTAAATCTGCAAAAAAAAGGCAGAAAAGGAAAACTCTTCTATACGCAAGTTTCATAAAAATCAGTGATTTTCACATGAAGACTCTACATTCTTAAATCTTCAAAAAGAGACACAATAGAGGCAAAAATATCTATTACTCACCTGACGGGGATATCCGTCGTCCCGGTGATAGTCCGCCAATTTGGAGTTACCAGCGACGATAGCCAGGCACACACAAACGCGACCGGTGTCACCGACCTGAGCACGCGATTCTTACGCTCATGTTTTTCGTTCGCACCGGTGTCGACTTCCTGAATCCCGCGCGCGACGATACTCCAAACGGACTTCACTAACTCTAAACAGAACCGCGCGATACGTGCACACACACACAGAAACCGGCGACAGTATTACACGATCACCACTCGCAGATTTGCATCGCGGTCAATAGATCTCGTAGCTAACTCCGATTACGAAACGCGAACACTCTTCCCGCGAAACGCGTCAGAAAGATACACGGCCGACATAGCTGCGTCAAAGAAACGCGTCAGAAAGATACACGGCCGACATAGCTGCGTCAAAGAAACGCGAGATTCAGAACGCGCGCGCGGCTATTCCTTCTTTTTCATTTCTTCTTCTACTCTTCTTTCCCCCTTTATTCCCTTCGTTTTATTTTCACCGTTGACTAATCCTATCGCGTTCACGGAAACACGCAGTGTGGCAGACTCTTTAAAAGACAGCCCCCGACGTGCAACAAGTGCCTCGGGCCACGGCACTCATCTCACGTGCACCCTGTGCTCCTCCTTCGAGTTGCTGCGACACATTCGATGCTCCCTTTCCGTCCGTCCTTCATCCACTAGACACCGGTCATGGTACTTAACCTCCGTCTAAACGGTGTATCGTCTAGCGCTACCTGAAAATAGTGAAAATAGGTTAGATAGAGCGTCGCTTTTCGAGTGATCGAATTGAACAGTGGTGAAATTGTGGGATTTGTTCGTTTGTCAGCGATGATTTTCGGAGAAAAGGTTTAGGTACAGTCGGTGGAAGAAATATAGCGAGATGGTACACCGAAGCATTAAGTGACACTCAGATTTTATTGGAAATGGGTGATTGAAATAAAAGTTTACTTTTGTATAATGAATTTATTTTCGTTGACACAGCTCGGAAAGAACGTCTTTTCTGTAAAGGAGACGTAAATAAAGAACGTCTTTTGTGCGGTATGCACCCCTGAAAGAGATTTGCAATTCAGACTTCCAGAACCATTCACAGTTTTCAGCAGTGAAGCATTTGCGATTCTACAAGCATTAAAATATATCGAAAAAAAGGCACATAATAAATTGATCATTTTTTCAGACTTCAAAAGTGTTGTGACAGCCTTACGAAATTTAGAAACCAGAAACACAATAATACGGAACATTATCGAATTAAATGCAATACTCAATTGCGGCGAAAAAGAAATTTTGCACTCCTGGATCCCCTCACATGCCAACATCGAAGACAGTGAAAAAGCCGACTCAGCAGCAAAGCTAGTTAGTACCAGTACGTCCGAATCAAACGATGTCCCTATATTATATCAAGACCTTCAAAATTACCTCATCAAAGCGACAATAGAATCATGGAATGAAGAGTGGAAAAATTCAAGACCGACTAAACTACACACAATCAGAAACAGTATAAACTATGCCAACCCGGCTTGGCTACTGAACAGGAAAGATCAAGTAAAGCTAACAAGAATAAGAATAGGTCACACAAACTGGCCACACTCCCATCTCATCACCAAAAAGGAACCAAACAACTGTGATATCTGCGGGATGCAAAACTCCATCAATCACATCCTGATAACCTGCCCAAAGTACAATATGAAAAGGATCCAACATAACTTGCCAAATTCACTGACCATGCTTCAAAAAGAAGATTCAAGTAAAAGAGCTATAAACTTCTTGAAAGATATTGGTTTATACCACCTACTATAGACTGCACCACTGAATAAACTCACTGTGGTCACTAATAACCTCAGAAGGTGCATGTGACCTTAATCACCCAATAAAAAAAAAAAAAAAGAAACGTCTTTTCTGTAAAGGAGAAAGCTGGGATCCGTTTATACATACGAACTGTTTATGTTATTGTTTTGCAGTGAGAGTGTTCTGACTTTATTTAAGACGAACTCCAAACACATCTGGTGGTCCTTCTAGTGTCTTTGTTTAGAAAACACATTGAGACGTTTTTGTTCTCAGGCGATATATTTTATTTATTGTCCTTAGAAATAATCCAACAGATTTCAATCAAAACCAAGACATCTCAGGTTTCTGTTAATTCGTGTAAATTTTAATGCCTAACCTCGCTATATTTCTTTTACCGACTATACTATACTATTTAGTGCTGTTCCTGTTACTTGTGTAGATTAAATAGTTTACTGAATTTTTTCAAATAATTAATATCTCTAGTACAGTACATAAAGTACTGTTTCACAGTTCTTCGAAGAGATATTTGAGGCAAAATTTATAATATTGAAATAATTCAAAGTTTTATTTGTAATATTAAAATAATTCGTAAAATTTGCGTAAATTTCATGCTTAATACGATGGCAAACTCAGCAAGATAGAGCTAAAATCGCAAATGCCATCTTTTTCACTGCGGTTCAATCAGATAAAAGTGTCAGTAGTCCTCGCGGACATTTATTTTCTCTATAAATCTACAAAGCTGACAAACGCTCAAAATTCACAGCGTTCACAGCCAAAATGAACAAACACATTTTTTGCTCATACTAAAAATTTCCTCTTCTAGCACTTATATCATTTACCATCGCCAACACCTCAATTGTACAACTGAAATTTAAGAGGAAGCCAAAAAGAAGAACAACTTCAATAATTAATACATTAGATTCATTTTTTTCGTTTACTCTAAAATTGCTTTAATTTCTCACTTGAAATTTGCAACTTCATACTTCGTTAGTATAGTATTTTAGATATTCAACAAACCTCTTGAAATAAACGAAAAAATTCCAAAGCTACGCAAAAAGGTAGCCAAAGCGTTATCAGAAAAAGATAGAAGAAAATAACCGCGTATTTCACAACACAATTAACCATGTCACTCACAAACTACACGCTTACTTTCCTCCCCAAGTAGAATGGCGGTTGTGGCACGTTTACAAGGACGCGATATATCTTGCACATAATTTGTACGAGGAAGTTTACGCGGCTAGCACTTGCCAAGTCACGCTAATAGGGGCTGCCCTTTGAGAATTGGATACACGTCGCTGATGAGCGAGTAATGAGTCAGAGATTAGAAGAAGCTCCGTGAAAATGACCAATATCAATTATCTGTAGCCTGGAGCGAACGTGAGAGGAGCTCGTGCGTCGGGAGTACTCGAAGCAGCGATAAGTAAATTGGCTGGATGAACGATTCGTGTGATTGAATATTAAGAAAACAAAGCTTCCGTTTAAAGGGACCACACGTGTTTTGTACAGAACACGACGAGTTCTAGAATTACCTCTCTGAGTGCGTTAATCAACCGATCGATTAATTCTGTGAGGAAATTTGTCAGCTTATGCTTTTCTCAGTGAGACCAAAGCATATTTTGAAGCAAATTTTGAAAATAAACGTAAAGCGAGAAAATTGTAAGGAAGACATTTTGCTCGTATAAAGTTCTACATTTTATTTAGTATTATTTGTTACGTGTACAAGAGATATGTTTTCTTTTCTATGCAAATTCTACTGCGCCAAATATTTTCTTCTTTTAAATTTCGTTTTCGAATTTTCATCGTATTTTGAAAATGTTCAAAAATGTTTAACTATTCAATTTTCTGCGATGATACTTGAAGAAGCACTGTAGAATTATTTTTCCATATTGGAAACTCTTGTTTCAAATATTGTCTTTTTTCTAATTTCGTTCTCGAACTTACATTGTATTTGAAAATATTTGTGAAATGTTATCGAACCAGAAATGTTTAATTATTCAATTTTCTGTAATGCTACTTGAAGAAGCACTGCAGAATTATTTTTCCAAATTGGAAACTCCGTTGCTTCAAAAATGCATGTTCATATTTTACAAACTTTTTGAAATCTTACTCAACCAAAAACGTTTAATTATTTAATTTCCTGCGAAGACACTTGGAGAACACCTGACTGTGTAGTACATTCAATATATCTTCTCGTATCTCTCCACTTGAATCACAGAATATTTGGACATTTCCAAGCACGGTACTTTCATCTCGTAAATAATACAAAATTTTCAATCACACAGCGAGATCGCTGACGCGTCTTCCTCAGATAGTCAGAATTTCGTTGCATATATCCCGGGGAGTTTTATTCAGAGGAGTGCAAAACTCTCCAGATAGCACACGCAAGAGCAAGAATTTTATTTCCTCGACTTACATCTGCGCCGTATTGTTGCCTCTATTTCCCCACAATTTCCTTCTCTTTCGTCCACGTGTACGAAAAGAAGGAGAAACTCGGCCGAAAAATTATTAGATATTCCGACAACATATTCCGTTTCACGGAACATTTTTTTTCTCTACATAAGTCGCGATGATGAAAGGATGAAAACAAGAGGTAAAACAACGGTGGCCTGTTGTTTCGCTGGAAACAATATACCTGGTGAAAAGACGATGGCAAAAGGTGGAAGTACAAAAAGTTAATAAAAATTGTATAATAGCGACGATAAAAATTAATAAAAATTAACAGACTTTAGTTTATTCTTAATGAAAAATATTTTCTATGTAAATATGTATGTACTAAAAGATATTCTCTAAGTCTATGTAAAAATTTCCGTCGCTTGTAAATCGGAGACATTAAAGAGCATTGTATATTAACTTTTCACAGTTGACATTTATGACACGTTATAATTAATTCAATATAAAGAATATAGTATTATATTATATTATTATTTCGTGTAACTATAATTTGGGCTGATACTGATATTAAATTAAATTTACTCGTATCTATTTTTTTTATAGGAAATTTTGCATAGACTTGATAAAATAAAAATTGAAAATTTTGGGCTTGTGACATTTATCGCACAGAAATGTGATTTATTTTTTTCCACGTTTAAGAGGATCGATCAAGAGTGAGATACTCTAAAAATAAACAAAGCCACGTGACAGATCCTAAGGAATAACGAATATCTTTGGTGAAACTATACAGTTCGCTAGCGAAGTCATCATTTTCATCGTTGAAGATCGTGAACACGGAAACAAAAGGATGGACAAGCACGTTGAATACCGGAGCATTCAGCTGTCGCGTTCAGTTGGCTTGACGTATTATTTCCACCTATTATTTTCCCGTTGTCTATAAAAAGGACACTTTGACAGTGGCGTCGACACTCGACAATTGTGATACGAGCAAAAGCCCAAGCCAGCGATATATCGAATTATTCCGCGGACAAAGGAGGTGAATATCTCAGCGCTGACAATTGTGGCCGCCTTGTAGGAGTTTGTTCCTTCACCAGATAACCGAATACTTTCAATCTGGTTCAAGATCGAGAAATCGGTTGCCATAATTTGTTGCGTGGACAACCGTGGAAATTTTTAATTCAACAAATTTCTGCTGTTATGTTTTCACTATTCGCTGCTTTCAAGTATTTATTGTTTAAAGTTTAAATGGAATTCAAGATATAAATTCTACTGCGAAGTGAGAGGTGTTTCTCTTGCGAGTGGCCAAGTGTTTCTGCTGGAGTCTCTGCGGTTTCCCTCGACGAAGACTCCTATTTTCCTAAAAACACCCTGATTGGTGATTTTTTCTTTCCTAAATCACCAATCAGTTTACTTCGGTGCATCGCAACCTCCCTCCATTTCGCCCTTAGCGCGTTATCTTAGGGTGGGGTAAACAACGACCGGACAAAGTGTTCGGTGGACGGATGCGTGGGAATCCTG
>NW_017100404.1:1741938-1743361 GCF_001263275.1 Habropoda laboriosa | reverse complement strand
ACGACCGGAGAAAGTGTTCGGTGGACGGATGCGTGGGAATCCTGTGGAATCTCCGCTTTTCTAGGCTTTGTTAAAGTCAAGTGGCCCATCGACGTTGGCAAAAGTCGTGGGCCACTTTTCTATTTTTCCCTTCCTAGGGACTAAGTGTCGCAGGCAACGCAATAAACACTTGTGGTGTTTCGAGGAAGCGATATTTGCCTGCGACGGTGACCACTTGACTCACTGCCATAAATCCGGCTACAGGATACGCCTTAACAAATTCAATTCTATAGAAATTTATCAATCGCAGAGATCATTCACGAAAATGAATTCCCGATGGAATACCTGAACGGTACAGAAAATGAATCTACACATCGAACGATAAATATTTCACAAAAATACCTCGTACAAACTTCACTTCACTCTGTATCAATAAAAAGTCAGACCTATATCATCTCTTCATTCGTATCAATTCGGACATATACATCAGTGATTGTTCAAATTTCACGGAACGTGAAAAATATTAATCCTCGTTTCCCTTCGGTTTCCCAGAAATTTCACAAAGCCACAATGGTAGGCGATGCCAGTTGAATGGAAATCGAGTGAAACAAAAGGGTCAATGGACAAACGCGTAAATTTCACAGACCATGGCTCTTTCAATCGCGAAGAAGATTCGCAGAAAGAGCAGGTCCTTCAGTTGTGACCAATCGATTGGTTATGGATACGAAGCAACGAACAGTCGATATACAATGTTCTGTTTGAAACTTGCTAACTCTAAATGACTCTCTTTCTTCCCCTGGCTGGCGACGATAGAATGATCTCCTATTTCTCACTTGCCACGCACCATCGCCAGTGAAATGAAGAAGAACTGGCTCGTTGATCATTCAGATTCAATCAATTGAATTTGATATTACGAATCTGGTTGAAGTGGAATCAGTTGAGGGAAAATTTGTACGATTTAACGAGATTTAACGAGTTTTCATTTTGTACGGAATTTTGGTATAAATACATTTTTTATCTTTCTGGAGAAAGAATTTAGAGCTTTTGTTCTGTTGCTATTAAAGAGGATTTACGAAATGTATCGTGTAGAATATTGCAAGCCCTAGGCAAAGATTGTAAAATATATTTATGAAAATAAAATGTTTGGAAAATGTATTATAACATATATTAACTGTGATAAGACTGTAAGATTGCAATTGAATTTATGTATAATTGTAGAATATATAAAAATTACTGTATAAAATTTATTTGCTAATACTTAATAGCGAGAATACATTTTATATTTCACTTCGTTGATAACTATTTAAAATAAATTATTGGTACATTAAGTAGTGATAAAACACGTTCTCTCTGACCATAGCTTGACCTGTTCTACTAGTTTTCACCCTTTCAATCATACTTTTCAATTAACTTTTATATTACATAATTTTAATATTTATTATAT
>NW_017100404.1:1722294-1741820 GCF_001263275.1 Habropoda laboriosa | reverse complement strand
TATTTATTATATAGATAATTTTACGTCGAATGTTACCTTTATTGAAGTTATTTCTTAATTATTTTCTTGAAATTTTAAATTTCACCGTTTCCATTCTTCCTTGAATTTTACATACTATCCAGAATATGTATGCATCACTATACCTCGTTATTTGCTACAAAGCATTATTTATCAACTACTATTGTTACCTGCGCTTGGCAGTTTCGAGATTACTGAATTATTAGGCTTAAATAACACGCGTGTCCCTACCTCAAATCTCCTACAATTAATTTACGCAAGACAGTAATTCTGTTAGGTGCACACTGAATGCCTGAACTTAATCTAACGTGATTCACGATCATTGATCCACTTGTCTTTAAATGTCACAGCTTCCACAATGTAACGCGAACACAAAGAGACAATGCTTGATAGAGTAATCTATTAAAGTGAACGACGGTTGTCTATGTATAACACATAACAGGTAATGCAAAATGCATGTGTGCTTGATTTAGTGACAAACATTACCAGCGTTGCGAGCTGAACGGCGGTCTTCAATTTTATACACTTCCGTTTGCAGATTGCAAATTAAAATTCAACATATATCGCGAACATTTCCTGATTATTCGAACATTTTTCTAATCAGAATTCTATTATTTTAGTAGTAATTTAATTGTTTGGAAAATAAGAGACGTTGCTCGCTAAAAATGAAATGGTAAAAATATTACAGTGCACAATTATATACTTCATTATATCATAACTGAGAAATTAAAAAATTAAAAATATTTAGAGTTGCTCTGCGCATGCGCGAAAGCGACGCGGGTATTTTCGTCGTTATTCTAGACATGGGACATCCGCCACGTGCGTGGGTTCGATTCTCAACGGTTATTCATTGTAATATTCTAATCCATACTTATTCTAATATACAGGATGTCCTGTAAAGAGTGCAACACCTGGAAATGGGGGGTTGCTGGGGTGATTCTGAACAACTTTTTCCTTGACCAAAATGTTGTTTGAAGCTTCGTTTTTGAATTATTAACGAAAAACACTGGCCAATCAGAGCGCGCGTAGAGCCCGCGCTCAGGGACGGCCGACACAGAGATTCACCCGCACGCTATCGTTGGTTACCGATTGCTGTAAAAAAAATTGGACTTTGTACCGCTATTTTTATAAGGCTTAGAGAAATGGTTTTTTGTCGTCATTTCGACGTTTGTATAAATTTTTGAAAAAACTGCAATTAATCGGAATCACGAAGAAAATAGCGAAAGTCGCGGACGCTTGTTCACGATAGCGCGCGGGTGAATCTCTGTGTCGCCCGTCCCTGAGCGCGGGCTCTACGCGCGCTCTGATTGGCCAGTGTTTTTCGTTAATAATTCAAAAACGAAGCTTCAAACAACATTTTCCGGGTGTTACACTCTTTACGGGACACCCTGTATATAGTTTAATAATGTAGCGTGTAGTTCAATAAAACTCGAACAAAATAGACGAGTAAAGTAAATCACAAATGAATAACAATAAAATCAAAATATAATTCGCTTTAAGATATTTAAATTGCAGTCTGAATGGTTATTTAAAGGAAAAAGAGCCATAAAAATATGAAAATTTTATTCACAGACAAATTTCACTTTTAATAAATAATACTGTTGGAAAAATCTTCATAATACTATTTATTATTACATCAGAGTAACAAAACTACTCTTCTATCAACAACCTATAATTTACAATATCAACATGGAATAATTTTCTATTACTAAACTCTTTTTTATCGGTGATCTTCAGACACTGTGACATATCGGACGCAACCACGATAAAAAGTTAGAATTATTTTTTAAAAGGCTTACACTTGAAAGCTTCTAATAGTTTTAGCTGCAAGAACACGACTCGTAAAAGCCTCGAGGACTTGGTTGGCTTCTTTTGACGTTAGAGTTTGTTCACTACAAGTGGATAACTATGTTCGCTAAGAATCTAAGTTTCATCTTACACGATGTAAACGTCAAACACGCAAAAAAGTGATCGTGTAAGCGACAGACGGTTGTTCTCAATATCGAGCGCGGAGGTCTGATATATGCTTGAGATATACAGTGCCTCCAAGCAAGTAGTACAATTCGAAAAGAGTGAAACTATATGAAAAAGTAAGTCGAAAATGTTGAGTATCATTTTTTTCATTTTTATATATCGAATGAAACAATAATTCTCACTTTGAGCTGTTTATTTTTCGATATTAATTTTAAAGTGATAAACCCAAAGAGTAATGTAAGTAGTTTGCAGTGATATTAGTCAGACGTAGGACCAATTGAGATCATTTGTAAGTGTACACGTATTCGACGAATCTTTAACATTGATTTCTTCAGAAACTAAGTTTCATATGAAAAAATGTTACTTATTTTTCACGTAAATTTGTTTGTGTATATTTAATTTTCACTTCCATTTCAGAAAACGATGTTGAGATGTTATGGAAATAAACATATGAATGGACAAGTTAAAAACGAGTAAATTTCTTTAAAATAAAAATTTTAAATTAACTAGCTTCTCGAAAATAAAAATTTTAAATTAACTAATTTCTTTAGAATACAAATTTTACATTAACTAACTTCTTGAAAATTAAAATTTTGCATATTTGCCTAAAGAATCCGTCACAAATAAACAATTCAGCGAAACCTTAATTCTTATGTTACAAAGTTAATGTTAAATTCCTAAGAACATAGTACTTATTGTTACAAATTGTATATTTTAAATAATAGAATGATGCATATACAGCTTTCTTTAAATATGATAATTAATATTATCTTCATTACTAAAAACTCTCGAGAAAAATATATAAAATTAATAGATGGTTAAATTCTCATCCTAAAATTAACCTGATGAACGATCAATTTGTCAGGTTAAAATATCTTCGGAAGCTATACTCGTATAACCATAACAGAAGCTTAATGAAGATCCTTTAAGTGGTTTTCTAAATTTTGCATGCACCCTGTGTTAATTAATTGCACTGAACACAGATATGTACTATACAGTTGGAATGCCACGTATGCCATTAATTTAGGAAACTAGCTTCCACGAACTAATCTTGTTCGAAATTTAGTATTCATGTGAATTTACGATACATCAACCTCCGTTATGAGTGAAGAAGAGATTTTAAAATTGATCACCTCTAATAAGCGTCTAATTCCGTTCTTCCAATAAATATGTATGCTTTATAAATAATAAAAAGTGAAGCTTAGAAATAATAAACAAACAACGATCAATTTTAAATTGACCATTTCGAAGATTTCGAAATATTTCTTCGAACTATTCGAAAATTATTAAATTGTTTAAACAACGAACCGATTTTAAATAGACTATTTCTTTCTTTCCCAAATTTTTTATATTAAACATACTTTCCTTGTTTTAAAAATAAATATATGTAGGAACCGACAACGGAAAAATATTCAGGGACCCCAACGGGAATCGAACCCGGGACCTTCGGCTTAGCAAGCCGAGGCTCTGCGCGCTACGCCAACCACTCCCTCTCTATTGTCCCTTCGAGGTTTCCTATTTGGGTATGGAGGCCCCGATACTACACTCGGCCATCCTGAACTGACATTCGTCCTCGAATGTCCTCAGTGCAACACAACTCAACATCTTCGAGCACACTCCTCCACACAGTGGCACACAACCATTTGTAGGAACCTAGAGAAAAATATTGAGGGACCCAACGGGAATCGAGCCGAGGCTTTGCGCGCTACGCCAACCACTCCCTCTCTATTGTCCCTTCGAGGTTTCCTATTTGGGTATGAAGGCCCCGATACTACACTCGGCCATCCTGAACTGACATTCGCTCTCGAATGTCCTCAGTGCAACACAAACTCAACACTTTCGGACACACTCCCCCACACAGTGGCACACAGCCGAAACAAGGCATTTTTGGAAGACGTGCAAACCCTCGAGATGTTTTCATCTCACAGCTCCTGGCTTTGTGCAGCCGTAGATGATCTCAGACAAGCCCCCATTTGTAGGAATCGACGGAAAAAATACTGAGGGACCCCAACGGGAATCGAACCCGAGATCTTCGGCTTAGCAAGCAGAGGCTTTGCGCGCTACGCCAACCACTCCCTCTCTATTGTCCCTTCGAGGTTTCCTATTTGGGTATGAAGGCCCCCCGATACTACATATATAATAAATTTTCTCAGCCAATTGCAAAATTATTCCAACTGAGTTAACATTAATCAATCGAATCCGTGCAAATGAACTAAACGCAAAATGAAATCTAACAATTATTGAGTCCTTCTAGGAATCATCAAAGGATAATTGTTTTAATTTACCAGAACTCCAGCCGAATTATTGTAGGTGAAAATTTAATTAAATGAAACGAATAAATACCATAGTACAGATTATATTTATCGCATACGGTGCTATTTGTACAGCCATTATTCGACTTCAACAATTGCAAAATGAATAATACATTATTTCAGTGAAACATATCAACTGATATAAATATTGGAAAATATTCAGAACACGTTTACTTCTAAATATTGTTCATTTAAAAAAATTCAACATTCGTATAATTTTTGTGGATTTTTGGCTCGAAAGGTTAGCCGTTGCATTCGGTAGGTACTTTTCATCGAGAAAATATGTATAGTCGTACCCGCAGCATGGACCGCTGCCAAGGAATATTTAATTAGGAATTTAATTGAACTTTGGCAGCACTGTATTATAAGCACAGTAGTTAACGCTAGGCTCTCATTTATTTACGAACGACCCTTCTATTTACGTTACGTCGTTTAAGCAAATGAAACCGTAAAATATAGATTGGACGCGCGCGATTTGCACTTATAACTCACCCGTATTTCCTGAAAAATTTGATTTCTTTTTGTATGAAATATAAGAATTTGCAAGCAAGACACTATTCCAGTTTGAAAATATTCTTTTCTTTAAATATAATTTAAAGTCGCATAAGTATCTTGGTTATTAACAACCATAATTGGGGATTATTTAATATTTCACAATAAAGGTTTATTCTAGGAATAAGTTAGATTACTTTCTGGGAATTTCTTTTCTTTTCAAATATTTAAAAGTATTCTTATTGAATACTAAAATTGAAAAATAATAAAAATTTCGTGTCTCATTTCGTATAATTTTAACACTGTCTATTTTTCTAATGTGAAAAATAAAACAGTAATTAACAAAGTAATTTTTAATGGCCAAAATACATTTGCAAATTTTACTTTCTGATTTTTAAATTTCGCGCTTTTATCAACGCAATTAGAAATATTTAAAAAATGCCAAAAGTACCAAGCGATTATTATCTCGTTCACAAATGAGTTTCATTTGTTAAGTATTACTAGAAGATAAATGGTAATCCCACGGTTAAACCGTAACGGTAGGAAAAATTTGAATATAAAGCTACATAGTAGCAAGTATCGCAGAGAAAATGCAACCACCGAAAATATCACGTACACGATATCCGAGATTAAACGAGATTTCACTTTGGCTCTTTCACGACTAGTTTCGACGTAAGTATAAACATTGATGAAATGTTGCAGTGCATTCAGTTGCAGCCATCCAGAGTTCCACATTCAAGATATTCTAGTTAATGGAAGATCAGTTGCGATATTTGAATGCGACATGGGAAGCCCTAATGTGGCATCGTTAATTTGAATACGAAGGTACCAAAGTAAAACTGAATTTATGTGAATCGTTGATATTCCTTTGTGCAAAATAAAATAAACCTGTGTAACTCGAAGATTTTTTATAATAAATCGAAGGTGTAGTTATAATTGACAAAGATTTTGGCAAGAAATAATTCACGGTTTTTGGAATGAATTTCTTCGTACTGTTAATTGGATAAATATTGTAATATTCATATTTTCAAAAATAATTAATGTTAATATTTTCCAAAATAATGAGTATTAATAGAAAATATTTATTTTCAATAATTTATCGAGAGGTAAGATTTGCTTTGGAATTTTTCATTTTCATATATTTAAGTGCGACCCTTAGAAATGCTAGGAGCGGCCCTGCCTGTTTCGACAATGGAATGCGTGCAAGTTGAGACAGGAAAAAACGAAGGCGAGAGTCAGTAGGTTAGCGTCCGAGTGGAATTGTATTTTTCTATATGCCTAAATATTATATATTGCACACTATAGTTAGAATTGAGTTCATTGCATAAGTTATAACTGAATGTAAGACTTAAACACGAGTAATAAGAGAGATATAATTTAAAAGTAAGAAATAATGATTACGTAACTGCATTTGCAGCTCGAATTAACGAATTCATAGCAGTGATTATCTACACTAATCTTTGTTGGTTTTGTTCGTTAGAAAGTATCAGATAAGATTTTTGCATTACAGAGCAATTCTACTTAAAATTTAATTATACAATTACGTACTGGCGTTACTTATAATAGTCTTTTTTATCTCCGTGCATGCTATTCGGTTCACTCAAAATTGAAAGTAACAAACCTGGGAAAAACTTCCTCTATTCGTAATATCGCGATGTACCTCTCGTTCAGTGGTTAAAAGATGTTGGATTTATTAGTCACAGTATGCAGAATGAAGATTATTTGATTGGTAACACAACACTGCACTAATTTATATTTTATAACACTGGGTAACACGTGAACGTCTTACAAGTGACGCGCTCGCCATCGACTGTTATTTCGACGTTACTGTAACCATGGCAACGCCTCAACAGGCGAACCGCGAAAATTGAATACCAAACTGTCGCATATTGTGCACCTATACATACACATATTGCACGTAAAAGTAACAAATAACGATTAAGTAACTGCAGTTGCAGTTCGAGTTGACGAATGCATAACAGTGATCATCTACATTAATTGTTATAGGTTCTGTTCGTTAGAAAGCATCAGATAAGATTTTTGCATTTTACAATAATTCTATTTAGAATTTAATTATACTATTACTAGCGTTGCTTACGATAATCTTTTTTATCTCCGTGTACTCAATTCAGTGCAATCAAAATTTAAAGTAACAAACCTGGGAAAAGCATTCTTCCTTCGTAATATCGCGATGTATCTTTCGTTCACTGGTTAGAAGCTGTTGGATTCATTAGTGGTAGTATGCAGAACGAAGATTGATTAATTGGTAACACAACAAAACACTAATTTATATTTTATAAGAACACTACGTAACACTAACGCAACAATACACTAATTTATATTGTATAAGAACACTACGTAACAACTGAACGTCTTACAAGTGACGCGCACGCGGTCGACTGTTATTTCGACGTGTATTGTAACCATGGCAACGCCTCAGCAGGCGGAACCGCGAAATTTGAAAACTAGACTGCGCATATTATACACATATATTGCACGTATTGGTGATGTAAGCATTTGAACAAAAGCAAATTCAGTCATAAAAATTAGAAAATCAGATCCAATCAGAAAAATTAGAAAATAGAGTTGAAATGTTCACTGAAAAAACGTGGTTCAAAATGACCAAAAAGATGAAGTATTATATATAGAAAGTAAACAAATTTTTTCTTTTCTATTTGTCTCGCAAATCTACCATTTAACTGTGGCTAATAAATATAATTTAAATCATATAATACTTTCTGTCCTAACGTAACAGGTGTCCCAATATTTACGAACATCAGTGACGAACAATTACAACTAATTCCTGTCGAACCAAAAATAATTCATTATATCCCTATTAATTCTAAAATTCTTTTTTAAATTATCAAATTACATTCAATTTACTTTCATCTGTACTCAGTACCACTGACAACAATCCGCTACATTATTATTTAAAAATAACCGCTAAACTTAAAAGTATCACTTCAGCGGATACGTTAAACTTCATTTTAGCGATGATTAATCGCCATATATACTTATGAATAGCAGAGCATACCACGAGCTGTATCGCTACACAGCCTATATATATATGCTTAACAGTGGAGATTATAATTCGAGTGCATCGTTTCGCGTTTACGCATAGGAGGCAGCTATTCCGCGTCACTTCACGAGTCTCATCCCGCACTTTATTAATCGAACTTACAGGACCGTCGCCTGACGAAATTCGTATGCATAATGTTCCAAGCGCTTCCCGTTTTGCGCATCGAGAACTTTGAACGGATTAGAGGTAATAAAGTTTCCTAGAGCGCGTAGCCGTTCGATAAACCCTAATTGAACGAGGGTATTAGAAGGAAATTGCGGTACGTTTTGAGGTGAGTGAAGCAGTGGATCGATTCGCGAATTGAAAATATACCTCGAAACTTTAGACTCCAAAGGTACACCACGCGACGAATTTCTTTTCAGAGGTTCTCGTTTTTGCTTCCTGCTTCAACGAATAGGGCTAATTAAATGCTTCGATTTGTTTCTTCCAGTTGAAAAGTTTATCTTTCGTACAGTTGTTTGCTTGTTTCTCTGAACGTGGGAGTCGCACATTACAGTAATATCTCTACAAGTGTCAGACAGTTTGGATTCTACAAGTGTCAATATAGATGGTCCTACGCCTAGGTCTGCGTCATTGCTGCTCCTAAGTTATCTCGCTTGCAGTCAGTCAAGCGTGTAACGCTACACCACTCGGTTTCTTTTACGAGATTTCACGGCTCGACAATTCATAATAGAAAAATATAATTTCTTTAATTTTACTTTTTTTCATCTGAAATTTTTTTTAACATGTTGGTGAGATTTTTCTGATGAAAATGAGATCAAACACGATATAATTTGAACAACATTTACTTATTAATACTTATTGAGTAATTAATTTAATGTCAGCCTACCTCCACGTAAAAAAAAAAAAAAATGTAGGGCCGATTCTACAAGTGTCAGTCAAACGGCAGGCCAATTCTCCAACTGGCAGTCAAACGGTAGGCCGACTCTATGTACTGTAATACAAGGTCTCTTTTATCTCAACACAGTGAAATATCTGGCGTGACAGTGGCGCTTGGTTGCCTCGACTCACGTTTCATCCTTATCTTTTATTCTCTGTCCTTGTCTACGTTCGGCAAACTACAGAGGCGGGCGCGAAGCTCGAAAACGTAGTTGACTCACGTTTCATCCTTATCTTTTATTCTCTGTCCTTGTCTACGTTCGGCAAACTACAGAGGCCGGCGCGAAGCTCGAAAACGTAGTCCCTGACTCTACAAGTGTCAGGTTTCGGTTCCTTGCGGACTGACACTTGTGGAGACATTACTGTAGTAGGATTTTAGGACGAATTACGTTTAAATTTCATTTGTGTAATAATTGTTACCGAACCTTATTCTATTCTTCCACGCGACTTTCTCTTTTCCAACTCCTTCAGATTTTAGTTTCCGTTCTTTTGTCTCTCCCCGTGTTAAGACTTGCCTTCGTCCTCGAGTAGCCTAAGAAGCGCACATATGGCATCGAGGTTCGCACGAGGACGAACGGCCCCGCTTTCTACGAATTTTCCGTTTCCACCACTTTCTCCACTTCTATCTTTACCTATCGCTATTCCAGTCTCCCTGTCCTAACAATATAAAAACCCAGTACGCCTACACCTCCGGTCAGTTTTTCCTTTACCAACCATCGCGACGTATCCGGCGAACCGCTGCCGCCGGGACAATTAACGAATAAAACGATTGTATTTTCCGGACAAATTGTACGCCGACCGTAACACTTACATATATCTTAATAAATTGAGGTGAAAACAGTGCAACGGCGTTCCTCACCCACCTCAGATCTAATATTAATACACTTTTGGTAAATGTTTATCGTTGAAATAACGATAATGAAAATTAGTACTAATATTATTTCATGTTAAATACAAGAATAAATAAAAAAGAAAAGAAGAATAAATCATATGAAATGACTATATTCAAGACCTTTGAATTCGACCATTGCTGAATTTAATTAATTCAAATTATTACAAACCTATACAAATTCTTCAATTGTCGTTTTCAAAGATTTCCCATTTACGAAAGATAAGTATAAAAACATTTATCAGAATAAAAATGGTAAATTGAAGATGAAATACGCGGAATTTCCGAATCTCAGTGTAACAAAGCTGATATTGTCACTTAAAAATCACAATTCGTTAGATCGAATATTTGCAAACAATTTTATGCAAACTAATACAAATCCAGTTTACAGTGATTTCCAACGAAACTCGTATTTGTACAATGAAACTCTGGTACATCGACGCGCATAACTTCGGTCCAGTAACATTGTTTAAGGCATTCAGCAACACTAGTGATGCGTCAAGATTTCTCTGAAGCTTACCGAAACTACGGGTTCCACAGAGAGTTTCCACGTTCGCTTTAGCAAGTCCATATCCTATTAAACAAAGAGACTCGGCGCATCGTCAAATATCCTAAATTTAATTCAATCAAAGCTATTTCGTGGAAAATTCAAATTTAGGGAAAATCCTCGATGCATATTGCTCTGCTACGTACATTTAATAATGATATATTTCTCTGCATCGTGCGAAAGTTAATCGAGTTAATGAAATTAACAGCATTAAGGAATAAAATGGGATATTGTACACAGGGTGTCAGAAAAAAAAAGCAGATTTCTACAGAATAGTGTATTAAATTGAACTATTGTAGAGTTCTGGCCTCTCAGGATCACATCTCAAGTAGCATTCGAGGGGAAATCGATCTCCACCTTCTAAGCTTCACGACTGCTTGAGGGCTTGCCACATAGAGTTGCGTGACTCCTTAGTGGTTCGATGCACTTGACTTCACTTGACTTAGTAGTTGTGTATTATGAACATGCTAGTAAGCAAATACAGGTACATATGTATGCACTTGAGAAAAGGATCACCGAGATGGTTTAACGACATAGTAGAGATTGCTATTCAATGACCTTGACTTGCCGAAATTCGTCAACTGTATGTATATAGGAATTAATTTACTGTTTCTTCGCGTACAAACCGTGTTTTCTGGTAATAGTGTCTGCTGCGAAACAAGGCCTTGGACAGCTCATTTTGGGGAAACCCAGGTTCTTGTTATTTTTCTTTCAGTTTTCGTAATCTTGGCTGTTGCGAAGGCACATTTACCACAAATGTCTTTAAATATTCCACATCCACCTGGATTAATTGACCAATGAAAATTACTCAAAAAATTTCAACTATCGCCAAAAATAGTTTGGTAACTCGAAAATTTAAAAAAAATTTGAAACTTTGCAGAAATGTATTTCAAGTGACGCTAATTATGAAACTATTTTTTCTTTCGACAATGAAACGGCACTAGAGGTGGGAACACCCCTAAAAATGGTAGATTTCATATCATCGCGAATATTTATGAAACCGTACAAAATATGTAAGAAAAGTTAAATTCAATATTATGCGATTTTTGATATTCTACATTTTTTCTTTTTTTTCTTCAAAAACTTAAGAGTGACGGAGGTAAATTTTGACATTTAGGTTCCCCTTGTGAATACCAGGAAAGGGACCGCAGTTTTTCCAAGAGTAATTTGCATTGCAATTTCAATTCAGCTCAATTGTATCAAGTTACAATTACTCGACACGTATTTTATAACAATCAACCTGACGAAATTTCTCTATTTGCAACTCTAACGCAAATATTCATCTGTACATTTTCCAAAATCAACACCGTTTCACTAATATTGTCAATACAGACGCAAATCAACCTGAAAACCGAAGTCTAATCTAGATGCTTGATTCACGTGCCTATGGAACGTGTGCACAGCGTTCCATAATGCAAAGTTCATAAATGGGAATTCAAATAGGCCAAAGGGGGTGGCGATCACCGTCTTGGGAATGTCCACCTCACTTATGGGGATCTGTTAATACGTCCGAATGAAATGTATTGTGGAGACTATCGTGGTCCCACGTCGCATATATGAACAGTGCTAGAGAAATCGTGTTCTGCTCTGACAATGAGATGGAAATCATGTTTAACCTCCGATAGTCCCTTCAACGTTTCCAGGCATTCCTTTTCTTTTACTTTAATACGCTTAGAGTGAATTACCGCATGTACTGTTCAGAGAATAATTTTTGTTGCGTGGTAACTTCAAATTCATATTTGACATTTCTAATAAACAGTCAAATTTGAAGATACACTGTTGACTATAGACATCTCTTATTATTTCGGGCTTATATTTCAAATTTTATAAAAAAATTTTCCTGAAATCGAATTATTTGCGCATGATAAGAATTTTTTCCTGATGATAGAGAGATTTACACTTAAATCTGAGTTATCTTTGAAAATATTGACCGTAGACAACCCTTACTATTCTGTCCTTGTATTCCAAATTTTACAATTTTTTCCTAAAATCGAATTATCTACGTGTGACAAAAATTTATTCCTAAGAATAATTCAGATTTAAGTGAAAACCTCTATGCTTAAAAATATTGACTATAGACAACTGTGGAGACCGCCACGGGGGGGCCACGCATTTAGGCCTGGCGACTCTTGGCCCTCGAGGCGAACAATCGAGAGATGTTTTTCCAAGCATCTCCGAGTTTCTTCGTCCTCGGGGACAAGAGTATTGCCTCGGCAATGAAGGCCCGCGCCCCCACTTCCTGGGACTTTCCCAGGGAAAAGGAGCTGCTTAAGGGAGCCCCGAAAAAGGCACGAGGCCTTTGGTCGTAGACATCATTCGTTTTACATCTAAAATTAGTTTAAGTATTATTGGTTGAATAAATATATTTTTGTTACCCACTTTGCGAGTAATCATTTGCACCACGTCACTTCCAAACAACCTTTATTATTCCAAAATGTATATAAAATATTTCCCAAAATCGAATTCAAATTCATTTCTAAGAATAACTCGGATTTAAGTGAAAACCTCTATGCTTAAAAATACTGACTATAGACAACCTTTATTATTCCAAAATATATAAGAAACTTTTCCCTTACTTAAGTGAAAGCCTCTACCTTTAAAAATATCGCGACTACCCCAAACTTCACAAAACAAAAATTTCCCAAAATCGTCTTATACAGAAAAAAAATGTCCATCCGAAACACTATATGTACCTTGCAACGCACAACATGAATACAAACATATCGCACCCTTTTCAAACAATTTCACGCTTGATTTCTCCCTCTTTTTTCTCTCTCTACGCAGACGTCTGACCAATACACGCGAGGCAATCGAATCTCATCATGGCGACACAATAAATCGCAAACAATGCGTTAAGACAATGATAGGCAGAGCTGTGCGGGATGTCATATTGTTCGAGGCACTTGGTACGTGGCACGGTCTGTTCCAGGTTTATACTGGCAGTCTGACGGGACTATACGCTCCGGCAGGAGTCGCTATGGCAACCGGAGAGACGTCGACGTGTACGCACAGGCGCTTCTGCCGACGCCTCGAGAGACGTCGTCGCGAAACACCCGCTGCGAAATGCCAGACAATATTGGCCAAATTATTCACTGGACCCCAACCGGAAATGATCCTATCGCCTTGACGCGTCGCTGCGACGTGCACGGAACCTGTGGAACAGGCCGTGTATGAATATCGCGATCTGATTCTATGGAAACACTTTCACGCCGTTCGGCGATCATTATTTGAACCACGAAAGTGCAGCTGAAAGTTGGAAGTTGTAGAATGGTATAAGTTGTGTGTTTAATGTAAGTTTCACGTTCCTATTGGTTGGCAAGGAAATTTGAAGGGGAGGAAAGGAAGATACAAATTTGGAATTTTGGGTCGATTAAATTTGAGCCAAAAAGCGACGTCCCTGGGACTTAATTTGAATTATATCTCCCGCGTTATGGGGGGTTAATTGTTTGGATAATTGAGCAGTTGAGATGGAAAATTAAATACACCTTCGTTTAGAAGTATTAAGACACTTACTAAATGGGAAGCGTGAAATTTAGTGAATGTACCGAACTCTGCTGAAAGCTACCAAAATCTACTAAAGCATAACTGGTGTCTTGATACATACGAACGGCGGTCTAAGTGCAAAAAAGATAGAAAATTAATTTTTCACTGTAAAAGAAAGTAAATTCCATCTTCAATACGGTGGTGAACACTGTAAGTGCTAGGATAACTTATTTTAGCTTTTAAAGCTATCACAGGATAAAATTAAAATCGTAAGTGCCATTTTCTTCGCGGTGGTTGGAAAAGATGAAAATGTCAGCGTCCTCTTGGACATTTATTTTCTTTTCTAAATCAACGAAAATTTCAGTTCCTTTAATCATTAAAGTAGTCACCATTACATTCAACAAAATTTACACTCGAAAATTTGTGTATTTTAATAGAAACAATTGTCACAGTGTCAATTTTACATCGTCTTCGCTCCTAAACAAGTTTATTAACTAATATATCCACGAATTTCAGAAATCAATAAAAATATCAAAAAATATATCCACCGTTCTGAAATTAATTTTTCTTTTTTCACACAAATTTCACACTGTCACGCTACCAACAACGACGTTAAATACTTCTCGACACATAGAAACCATTTACCGAGAGACACGAACCGATCATACGTTACGTGACTCATCCCGTGCAACTTTTCCGCCTACCAATTTCCCGATATTCCAACCATATCAAGTTTCTCGCCTTTCAGCGCGATGTCGAAGCGGTTGAAACGGGGAAGCAAGTAGTAGCAGAATCGAATACGGGGATCTGCGTTTCGAGTTGCGAAAGAGTCTCTCCCGGTGTACGTATCAGAAGACACATCGTTGTCAGCGATTCCGCTTCAGTTCGGAAAAGTTTACCGCGGAAGCGGAAACGCGGCCTCGAAGAACGGCCGCTATTTCTGTATCGATCTGCGCGCGCTCGCCATGCAAACAAGACTTACACTTTCTCGCGAATTTCCATAATGGTGATAGTAAATTAGAGAATTTAATCACGATAAAGGCACACGACCGTGCAGAAATTCCATTTGCTGTGGGAAACGTGGATGGATACGAGCTCAAACTAAAATCAAGCGACGTGAGTTTCCTGAGGTTTGTCAACGTAAAAAAAAGGGGGGCCGGGAAATGGTTGCAGCTACTTTGAGCGATGATATTATCTCTTTTTATCGACGGTCTCTAGTCTACGAGAGGATCATTCGTGGTATGAAAACGCGAGTTCGATCGTTGAACGAAATGAATGCTGCTCTTCCTCGTGGCGAACGGTGGATTTTCTTCGATATTTTTGGGTATTTTTGTGGAATATTTGAAAGGAATATTTGGGAAACTTTTAGGGAAGATTGATATTAGTAACGTGAGAGGGTCCTTAAGTGCAAATCACTGGTTTTTGTGAAACTTGTGTGTAATTTAGCTTTCGAAAAAATATAGGATGTGTATATTTTTTTAAGCGAGGCGTCGAAAGAGAAGTAGGCCTCAGTAGTGTTATTTTTGTGGGATATTTAGGAAAATTTAACAAGAGTAAATCACCCCAAGTGTAAATCACCAATTTTTATGAATTATACTTATAATTCTTAAATATCTCAAATTTCTTAAAAATAGAAATATCTTAAATTTCTTAAAAATAGAAATATAAATATTTCGAAGAAATATATCACATATTTCGTTTTAATTGAGGATTCCTAAGTTTTGGGAGTGAAAATAACCCTCAAAGTTGGGGTTGAAAAATTTATAATTTATAATATAGAAGTATAACAAACCTAATTAAAAAAAAAATAATCTCCTGTTTTATTTAAAACGTTTTAGTATTTTCAAAATAACTTTGGTCCACTGTGAAAAAGTAACACTTCGTCCTTTTATCTTATCTTCTACATGTTTGACGTAGTTCATTATATTGTGCATGATTTAATCTAATGCACCTATCATGTTCTTGAAACCACGAGCGTATGTTCCCTCGTGTTCTCTGATACAATTATCCACATAAGTAAAGTATGTAGCCAGTGGACGAACGTAAGTGCAGTCATGAATTTTGAACAAAGGGGTGATTTCTTTCTTCAAAGGGGTAGTTTTTGGCACATTATTTTATCATATAATACGTTGTACAGTAGTTTTAAGTGGACACGATAAAATACTTCACACTTTTACAAAAACAGGTGATTTAAAATTTAACATTGAAAATTGAAATTAGATCACATACGAGATGATACCAAGATGGCATGATCAATTTCAAAGAAAGATTTTACAGAATTTTGCAACACGGATAGAATTTAAAATATTCTAAATTTGTGAATTGGAAATCCCAAAAGTAGTGTTTTCCTGAATAAAAAATAAAAAAGATAAGATAAACGAACTGGTTTGTTTTCTGTTATCATTTTTAATTTATTACAGTATTAGATTATTCTTCCGGCTGTTTATTATTAAACTGCAAATATAGCATTAAGCTAAATGAGAAGATTAGATTGATAATAGAAACGTGACTTCTCAGGTAGCTTCCGGATTTTCAGGTCATGTTCATTTATCCTATATTAATTCAATCTATTCGGTGATGATTAGAAAATTAGGGGAAATGTTTTTACCAAAATTAAGGACTTAAATTTCAAATTTTCAAATTTTTCTGCAGCAATTTTATTGAAAATTAGTGATTACCACTTTTCTGAAATTTGCCTAGTCATAAGGCATCTTATTCTAAGAGATTCTATAACTATAACGCAAATAACAACACCTGAAAGCAGTATGCAATAATATATTCGTTAACTCGAAATGCAGAGAACAAACTGTTAAACGAACAACGAGAACATTGAGCGGAATTCTGTCGAAAAAATGATTGTTCAAACAAGTCAGAAGTGATGTGAACGAAAGTTCCGGAAACTGTGAATTTATTGTACGTGTGGAATGTATAAAAACAGTATCCTTTTCAGCGTGTTAACGTTAATGCTACCAAATACATATTATCTAGCCTAGTTCATAATTCGCAAATTCTATGGCGACTGCTCTGTAATCCCCATTAGCTAATAATGCTCGCGGGAGTACGCCGAAACGTCTATGGATTCACAAAGTCAATGTTTATTCTATTCCCTTTGCGTTTGACTATCACGAACACAATCAAACGAATCGTTTAACAGTGTTAAGAACATTAAGATATTATGTGGGAACTAATTCAGACGTGATAATGATACATATTACTAGTTAACGACGCTTTCACAAAAGGACAAGAATTATACATGGTGTTCGACTACTGCTGGGAGAAAATTTAGTGGATAATTCTAGAAGTCGATATAAAACGAAAAGCAAGAATAAAAAAGTTGCGTTTGAAGTTTCGTTCTTTAGTTATTAACGTTTAAAAATATCCCCGCAGACGAGCAAACCTCCCTACACCAAGAAATATGGGTCACGTCAAGACACAGGGGGTACAGTGATCCTCAAAACCAACGACACATTGCCGGCGATAATGTCGTTTCAGGCATCAAATGTCTACGTCTTGTATGAAGTAAGGTGTCGTCCATGTGTCATTCGTTTTGAAGATCACTGTACCCCCTGCGTCTTCACGTGACCCATATTCGTTGGTGTAAGGAGGTTTGCTCGGCTACGGGGATTTTTTTCAAATGTTAATAACTAGGAAACGAAGCTTCATACGCAATTTTTTTATTCTTCATTTCCGATTTTGTCGGCTTCTAGAATTACCCTCTGAATGCTTTTCAGGGCTAACCGGACACACTGTACATTAAATTACCTACTTTGAACATATAAATATAATACAAGCTAGGTAAGTAAAAGTTAAGGATAGCTTTTAAAAGTTAAGATTTGTTGAAAAATTTTATAATTGGAACCTTGTCATGAAAATGCGGGATTTTGTTATTTTTAACGATGAAATATTTTAGCAAGCCTACTTGGATATACAGTAGTACGTACTGAAAGTACTTGCGGCGCTACCCGACCGAAGCATAATCCGTCGTATAGTTCACTCAAAGCAGTTAGAGAGTGTACACTATGGGGGAAACTTGGCAGACAACGTGACATCAATTTAAACTACACCATTATCCAAAGGACAATGCAAGGTTAACGTCCTTATAACCATTCTGCCAAAGTAACCATTATTTTATAACCAAACAATCCACTCGAACCAAATTTACGTCCGCGAAGAAATATCTCTGATTCCTAATGAACCTCGTACCACTTTAACCCTTTCGTGACTACTGGAACGCACATATTTCACTTGAATACTCCAACAAAAATTGATTCTAATTCAGTATCCATCACACGACAATTCAACAATTTCTTTAAACAATAATTCGGTCACCAAAGGGTTAATAATTAGGTAATGAGTGAAATGAAATATATTTTGACAAATACAACCCAAACGGAAGATTTGCAGCTTTCCATTTATACACAATTATTTTCAATTTTAGAGTGATCTTCGTACTACTTCATATTTTATATTATTGTCTTGTCGTTTGATTCGCCGCACAAATGCACCGCAAAAGTAATGCAGTACTCTCAGAGAGTAAAGAAGGGTCAGTGTAAAAATTTAACGAAACATTAAAATTTCGTTTGTTAATCCTTATTCCCAGCAGATTGAATTTTCCAAAGTTTCGCCTGAAACTTTCACGGGACAAAGCGGATTCGAATAAGGAAAAAGCCAAGGGGAGCGACAACGCGTATTCAAATAAAGGTAGCTTTCCGACGAGCTTCTTGCGTAAAAATATTCCCGCGTACAGCAGAATTTTTCTCGTCGTTCTTTGTCAACTGAAATAAATTTTTCTTAAAGAAATGAAAGCCAGAGGGGTGTAGGAAGGGAGGAGAAGAGGGTATTAAACCTCTTTTGCTTTAACAGAAATATTTATAATTTCTTATAATCCTTCTTTCCTTTTCCTCTTCTTCTCTCCCTTTTGTTTCTCCCTATGGTATCTGACATCCCTTTTCTCTTCTAATCCATATTATCCTGCTTAACTTTTTTAATCCCCAGAAAATTGTAATTCTTAAATTCCTTTATCTTCATTCGCCTGCTACAACTTTTTAAATATACACAACTGTGTTGACGTATATTTCAATGATTCTTCGTAGAAGTGAAGATTACGTACATTTGCCAATTCAATGTTATAACTAATACAGACAGAATTGCATTTATTTAATGCCCTAATTTTCAACGATGATCTACGAATCATAATCACAGACTTCAGCATAATCTACATTTATTAAATTTTATTTTTTAATATCTCTACTTTTCACTTATGCAACAATGAAATGTTATTTAACGCTTTTCTTTGCAAATCTCATTTTTTTTTATTGCCTATTTATTTAGCCTTTATGCTTATTTATTTATTTCTTTTATTGCCTATTTAGACGACATGCGAAATACGGTGTTGTATTTCATTACGTGTACCAATTCTGTTATTTTTCGACATTCCGGCAATATTATTAATGACGTAATTTATGATTATCAACAACTATGTGCGTGTTGGTAATGAACAAAGGTTGTAAGGTTCCGACCGATATTGTAGCGTACCTGTGGTATCGCAGCTACGCTATCCTTACCGCAAATTAATAGGATAGAGCTGCATTGAAATGTGAGTTAGCTAGGGAGGAATATGAATTCACCGGCTATAGACTTTATTAGGTTAATTGAGATAGAATATTGATTGTGCAAATTAAAATGTTATTATTGATAACTGCAACATCACATTTAATCAGATGTGATTATTCTTTTCTCAGAAAAATGAAACTGCAAATTCACAATTTTCGGGTGTTTCAATCTCTCGTTATTCGTTCTTTATTTATTCCAATAAGTAATATATTAAAATGATCAATAAATATATGTCAGTTA